>NW_027490711.1:0-69085 GCF_050948175.1 Xylocopa sonorina | reverse complement strand
AAATGCGATACTTCCTCGCTAGGAAATTGCGTTTGCAGATGTCTACGTATCGTAGCAATAGCTTTCTAATGCTTCTTAAAACGCGATATCGCATCTCATTTCTATGTTTCATGGTAAGGTATAATATGATATGCGAAGTGTTATGTATTCCTCGTCTACACTACAAATGAATGTAAATGTGACATTTCCTTGCAACGAAATAGCGTTTGCAGATGTCTACGTATCGTAGCAATAGAGTTCTTATGATTATTAAAACGCGATATCGCATCTCATTTCTATGTTTCATGGTAAGATATAACATGATTTGCGATGTGTTATGTATTCCTCGTCTACACTTCAAATGATTGTGAATGCGATACTTCCTCGCTAGGAAATAGCGTTTGCAGATGTCTACGTATCGTAGCGATAGAGTTTTTATGATTCTTAAAAGGCGATATCGCATCTCATTTCTATGTTTCATGGTAAGGTGTAATATGATATGCGAAGTGTTATGTATTCCTCGTCTACACTTCAAATGAATGTAAATGTGACATTTCCTTGCAACGAAATAGCGTTTGCAGATGTCTACGTATCGTAGCAATATAGTTCTTATGATTCTTAAAACGCGATATCGCATCTCATTTCTATGTTTCATGGTAAGATATAACATGATTTGCGAAGTGTTATGTATTCCTCGTCTACACTTCAAATGAATGTGAATGCGATACTTCCTCGCTAGGAAATAGCGTTTGCAGATGTCTACGTACCGTAGCAATAGCTTTCTAGTGCTTCTTAAAACGCGATATCGCATCTCATTTCTATGTTTCATGGTAAGATATAATATGATTTGCGAAGTATCATGTATTCCTCGTCTACACTTCAAATGAATGTGAATGCGACACTTCCTCGCTAGGAAACAGCGTTTGCAGATGTCTACGTATCGTAGCAATAGAGTTCTAATGCTTCTTAAAACGCGATATCGCATCTCATTTCTATGTTTCATGGTAAGATATAACATGATTTGCGATGTGTTATGTATTCCTCGTCTACACTTCAAATGAATGTGATTGCGATACTTCCTCGCTAGGAAATAGCGTTTGCAGATGTCTACGTATTGTTAGCAATAGCTTTCTAATGCTTGTTAAAACGCGATATCGCATCTCATTTCTATGTTTCATGGTAAGATATAATATGATATGCGAAGTGTTATGTATTCCTCGTCTACACTTCAAATGAATGTAAATGCGACACTTCCTTGCTAGGAAATAGCGATTGCAGATGTCTACGTATCGTAGCAATAGAGTTCATATGATTCTCAAAACGCGATATCGCATATCATTTCTATGTTTCATGGTAAGATATAACATGATTTGCGATGTGTTATGTATACCTCGTCTACACTTCAAATGATTGTGAATGCGATACTTCCTCGCTAGGAAATAGCGTTTGCAGATGTGTACGTATCGTAGCAATAGCTTTCTAGTGCTTCTTAAAACGAGATATCGCATCTCATTTCTATGTTTTAGGGTAAGATATAACATGATTTGCGAAGTGTTATGTATTCCTCGTCTACACTTCAAATGAATGTGATTGCGATACTTCCTCGCTAGGAAATAGCGTTTGCAGATGTCTACGTATCGTTAGCAATAGCTTTCTAATGCTTCTTAAAACGCGATATCGCATCTCATTTCTATGTTTCAAGGTAAGATATTATGATTTGCGAAGTGTCATGTATTCCTCGTCTACACTTCAAATGAATGTAAATGAGACACTTCCTTGCAAGGAAATAGCGTTTGCAGATGTCTACGTATCGTAGCAATAGAGTTCTTATGATTCTTAAAACGCGATATCGCATCTCATTTCTATGTCTCATGGTAAGACATAATATGATTTGCGAAGTGTCATGTATTCCTCGTCTACACTTCAAATGAATGTAAATGCGACACTTCCTTGCTAGGAAATAGCGTCTGCAGATGTCTAGGTATCGTAGCAACAGAGTTCTAATGCTTCTTAAAACTAGATATCGCATCTCATTTCTATGTTTCATGGTAAGATGTAATATGATTTGCGATCTGTTATGCATTCCTCGTCTACACTTCAAATGAATGTAAATGCGACACTTCCTTGCTAGGAAATAGCGATTGCAGATGTCTACGTATCGTAGCAATAGAGTTCATATGATTCTTAAAACGCAATATCGCATCTCATTTCTATGTTTCATGGTAAGGTATAATATGATATGCGAAGTGTTATGTATTCCTCGTCTACACTTCAAATGAATGTAAATGTGACATTTCCTTGCAACGAAATAGCGTTTGCAGATGTCTACGTATCGTAGCAATAGAGTTCTTATGATTTTTAAAACACGATATCGCATCTCATTTCTATGTTTCATGGTAAGACATAATATGTTTTGCGAAGTGTCATGTATTCCTCGTCTACACTTCAAATGAATGTAAATGCGACACTTCCTTGCTAGGAAATAGCGTCTGCAGATGTCTAGGTATCGTAGCAACAGAGTTCTAATGCTTCTTAAAACTAGATATCGCATCTCATTTCTATGTTTCATGGTAAGACATAATATGATTTGCGAAGTGTCATGTATTCCTCGTCTACACTTCCAATGAATGTAAATGCGACACTTCCTTGCTAGGAAATAGCGTCTGCAGATAACTACGTATCGAAGCAATAGAGTTCAAATGCTTCTTAAAACGAGATATTGCATCTCATATCTATGTTTCATGATAAGACATAATATTCATTGCAAAGTGTTATGCATTCCTCGTCTACGATTCAAATGAATGTAAATGCGACACTTCCTTGCTAGGAAATAGCGATTGCAGATGTCTACGTATCGTAGCAATAGAGTTCATATGATTCTTAAAACGCGATATCGCATCTCATTTCTATGTTTCATGGTAAGATATAATATTCATTGCGAAGTGTTACGCATTCCTCGTCTAGGATTCAAATGAATGTAAATGCGACACTTCCTTGCTAGGAAATAGCAATTGCAGATGTCTACGTATCGTAGCAATAGAGTTCATATGATTCTTAAAACGAGATATTGCATTTCATATCTATGTTTCATGATAAGATATAATATTCATTGCGAAGTGTTATGCATTCCTCGTCTACACTTCAAATGATTGTGAATGCGATACTTCCTCGCTAGGAAATAGCGTTTGCAGATGTCTACGTATCGTAGCGATAGAGTTTTTATGATTCTTAAAAGGCGATATCGCATCTCATTTCTATGTTTCATGGTAAGGTATAATATGATATGCGAAGTGTTATGTATTCCTCGTCTACACTTCAAATGAATGTAAATGTGACATTTCCTTGCAACGAAATAGCGTTTGCAGATGTCTATGTATCGTAGCAATAGAGTTCTTATGATTCTTAAAACGCGATATCGCATCTCATTTCTATGTCTCATGGTAAGACATAATATGATTTGCGAAGTGTCATGTATTCCTCGTCTACACTTCAAATGAATGTAAATGCGACACTTCCTTGTTAGGAAATAGCTTCTGCAGATGTCTAGGTATCGTAGCAACAGAGTTCTAATGCTTCTTAAAACTAGATATCGCATCTCATTTCTATGTTTCATGGTAAGATGTAATATGATTTGCGATCTGTTATGCATTCCTCGTCTACACTTCAAATGAATGTAAATGCGACACTTCCTTGCTAGGAAATAGCGATTGCAGATGTCCACGTATCGTAGCAAAAGAGTTCATATGATTCTTAAAACGCAATATCGCATCTCATTTCTATGTTTCATGGTAAGGTATAATATGATATGCGAAGTGTTATGTATTCCTCGTCTACACTTCAAATGAATGTAAATGTGACATTTCCTTGCAACGAAATAGCGTTTGCAGATGTCTACGTATCGTAGCAATAGAGTTCTTATTATTCTTAAAACTAGATATCGCATCTCATTTCTATGTTTCATGGTAAGACATAATATGACTTGCGAAGTGTCATGTATTCCTCGTCTACACTTCCAATGAATGTAAATGCGACACTTCCTTGCTAGGAAATAGCGTCTGCAGATGTCTAGGTATCGTAGCAACAGTGTTCTAATGCTTCTTAAAACTAGATATCGCATCTCATTTCTATGTTTCATGGTAAGACATAAGATGATTTGCGAAGTGTCATGTATTCCTCGTCTACACTTCAAATGAATGTAAATGCTATACTTCTTCGCTAGGAAATAGCGTTTGCAGATGTCTACGTATCGTAGCAATAGCTTTCTAATGCTTCTTAAAGCGCGATATCGCATCTCATTTCTATGTTTCATGGTAAGATATGATATGATTTGCGAAGTATCATGTATTCCGCGTCTACAATTCAAATGAATGTAAATGCGACACTTCCTTGCAAGGAAACAGCGTTTGCAGATGTCTACGTATCGTAGTAATAGAGTTCTAATGCTTCTTAAAACGCGATATCGCATCTCATTTCTATGTTTCATGGTAAGATATAATATTCATTGCGAAGTGTTATGCATTCCTCGTCTACGATTCAAATGTATGTAAATGCGACACCTCTTTGCTAGGAAATAGCGTTTGCAAATGTCTACGTATCGTAGCAATAGAGTTCATATGATTCTTAAAACGCGATATCGCATCTCACTTCTATGTTTCATGGTAAGATATAACATGATTTGCGAAGTGTTTTGTATTCCTCGTCTACACTTCAAATGAATGTGAATGCGATACTTCCTCGCTAGGAAATAGCGTTTGCAGATATCTACGTATCGTAGCAATAGCTTTCTAATGCTTCTTAAAACGCGATATCGCATCTCATTTCTATGTTTCAAGGTAAGATATAATATTCATTGCGAAGTGTTACGCATTCCTCGTCTAGGATTCAAATGAATGTAAATGCGACACTTCCTTGCTAGGAAATAGCGATTGCTGATGTCTACGTATCGTAGCAATAGAGTTCATATGATTCTTAAAACGAGATATTGCATTTCATATCTATGTTTCATGATAAGATATAATATTCATTGCGAAGTGTTATGCATTCCTCGTCTACACTTCAAATGATTGTGAATGCGATACTTCCTCGCTAGGAAATAGCGTTTGCAGATGTCTACGTATCGTAGCAATAGAGTTCATATGATTCTTAAAACGCGATATCGCATCTCATTTCTATGTTTCATGGTAAGATATAACATGATTTGCGAAGTGTTGTGTATTCGTCGTCTACACTTCAAATGAATGTAAATGCGATACTTCCTCGCTAGGAAATAGCGTTTGCAGATGTCTATGTATCGTAGCAATAGAGTTCTTATGATTCTTAAAACGCGATATCGCATCTCATTTCTATGTCTCATGGTAAGACATAATATGATTTGCGAAGTGTCATGTATTCCTCGTCTACACTTCAAATGAATGTAAATGCGACACTTCCTTGTTAGGAAATAGCTTCTGCAGATGTCTAGGTATCGTAGCAACAGAGTTCTAATGCTTCTTAAAACTAGATATCGCATCTCATTTCTATGTTTCATGGTAAGATGTAATATGATTTGCGATCTGTTATGCATTCCTCGTCTACACTTCAAATGAATGTAAATGCGACACTTCCTTGCTAGGAAATAGCGATTGCAGATGTCCACGTATCGTAGCAAAAGAGTTCATATGATTCTTAAAACGCAATATCGCATCTCATTTCTATGTTTCATGGTAAGGTATAATATGATATGCGAAGTGTTATGTATTCCTCGTCTACACTTCAAATGAATGTAAATGTGACATTTCCTTGCAACGAAATAGCGTTTGCAGATGTCTACGTATCGTAGCAATAGAGTTCTTATTATTCTTAAAACTAGATATCGCATCTCATTTCTATGTTTCATGGTAAGACATAATATGACTTGCGAAGTGTCATGTATTCCTCGTCTACACTTCCAATGAATGTAAATGCGACACTTCCTTGCTAGGAAATAGCGTCTGCAGATGTCTAGGTATCGTAGCAACAGAGTTCTAATGCTTCTTAAAACTAGATATCGCATCTCATTTCTATGTTTCATGGTAAGACATAAGATGATTTGCGAAGTGTCATGTATTCCTCGTCTACACTTCAAATGAATGTAAATGCTATACTTCTTCGCTAGGAAATAGCGTTTGCAGATGTCTACGTATCGTAGCAATAGCTTTCTAATGCTTCTTAAAGCGCGATATCGCATCTCATTTCTATGTTTCATGGTAAGATATGATATGATTTGCGAAGTATCATGTATTCCGCGTCTACAATTCAAATGAATGTAAATGCGACACTTCCTTGCAAGGAAACAGCGTTTGCAGATGTCTACGTATCGTAGTAATAGAGTTCTAATGCTTCTTAAAACGCGATATCGCATCTCATTTCTATGTTTCATGGTAAGATATAATATTCATTGCGAAGTGTTATGCATTCCTCGTCTACGATTCAAATGTATGTAAATGCGACACCTCTTTGCTAGGAAATAGCGTTTGCAAATGTCTACGTATCGTAGCAATAGAGTTCATATGATTCTTAAAACGCGATATCGCATCTCATTTCTATGTTTCATGGTAAGATATAACATGATTTGCGAAGTGTTTTGTATTCCTCGTCTACACTTCAAATGAATGTGAATGCGATACTTCCTCGCTAGGAAATAGCGTTTGCAGATATCTACGTATCGTAGCAATAGCTTTCTAATGCTTCTTAAAACGCGATATCGCATCTCATTTCTATGTTTCAAGGTAAGATATAATATTCATTGCGAAGTGTTACGCATTCCTCGTCTAGGATTCAAATGAATGTAAATGCGACACTTCCTTGCTAGGAAATAGCGATTGCTGATGTCTACGTATCGTAGCAATAGAGTTCATATGATTCTTAAAACGAGATATTGCATTTCATATCTATGTTTCATGATAAGATATAATATTCATTGCGAAGTGTTATGCATTCCTCGTCTACACTTCAAATGATTGTGAATGCGATACTTCCTCGCTAGGAAATAGCGTTTGCAGATGTCTACGTATCGTAGCGATAGAGTTTTTATGATTCTTAAAAGGCGATATCGCATCTCATTTCTATGTTTCATGGTAAGCTATAATATGATATGCGAAGTGTTATGTATTCCTCGTCTACACTTCAAATGAATGTAAATGTGACATTTCCTTGCAACGAAATAGCGTTTGCAGATGTCTACGTATCGTAGCAATAGAGTTCTTATGATTCTTAAAACGCGATATCGCATCTCATTTCTATGTTTCATGGTAAGACATAATATGATTTGCGAAGTGTCATGTATTCCTCATCTACACTTCAAATGAATGTAAATGCGACACTTCCTTGCTAGGAAATAGCGTCTGCAGATGTCTAGGTATCGTAGCAACAGAGTTCTAATGCTTCTTAAAACTAGATATCGCATCTCATTTCTATGTTTCATGGTAAGATGTAATATGATTTGCGAAGTGTTATGCATTCCTCGTCTACACTTCAAATGAATGTAAATGCGACACTTCCTTGCTCGGAAATAGCGATTGCAGATGTCTACGTATCGTAGCAATAGAGTTCATATGATTCTTAAAACGCGATATCGCATATCATTTCTATGTTTCATGGTAAGATATAATATGATTTGCGAAGTATCATGTGTTCCTCGTATACACTTCAAATGAATGTAAATGCGACACTTCCTTGCTAGGAAATAGCGATTGCAGATGTCTACGTATCGTAGCAATAGAGTTCATATGATTCTTAAAACGCGATATCGCATCTCATTTCTATGTTTCATGGTAAGATATAACATGATTTGCGAAGTGTTGTGTATTCGTCGTCTACACTTCAAATGAATGTAAATGCGATACTTCCTCGCTAGGAAATAGCGTTTGCAGATGTCTACGTATCGTAGCAATAGCTTTCTAATGCTTCTTAAAACGCGATATCGCATCTCATTTCTATGTTTCATGGTAAGATATAATATGATTTGCGAAGTATCATGTATTCCTCGTCTACACTTCAAATGAATGTGAATGCGACACTTCCTTGCTAGGAAATAGCGTCTGCAGATGTCTAGGTATCGCAGCAACAGAGTTCTAATGCTTCTTAAAGCACGATATCGCATCACATTTCTATGTTTCATGGTGAGATGTAACATCATTTACGAAGTGTAATGCATTCCTCGTCTACGATTCAAATGAATGTAAATGCGACACTTCCTTGCAAGGAAATAGCGTTTGCATATGTCTACGTATCGTAGCAATAGAGTTCTTATGATTCTTAAAACGCGATATCGCATCTCATTTCTATGTTTCATGGTAAGATATAACATGATTTGCGATGTGTTATGTATTCCTCGTCTACACTTCAAATGATTGTGAATGCGATACTTCCTCGCTAGGAAATAGCGTTTGCAGATGTCTACGTATCGTAGCGATAGAGTTTTTATGATTCTTAAAACGCAGTATCGCATCTCATTTCTATGTTTCATGGTAAGGTATAATATGATATGCGAAGTGTTATGTATTCCTCGTCTACACTTCAAATGAATGTAAATGTGACATTTCCTTGCAACGAAATAGCGTTTGCAGATGTCTACGTATCGTAGCAATAGAGTTCTTATGATTCTTAAAACACGATATCGCATCTCATTTCTATGTTTCATGGTAAGACATAATATGATTTGCGAAGTGTCATGTATTCCTCGTCTACACTTCTTAATGAATGTAAATGCGACACTTCCTTGCTAGGAAATAGCGTCTGCAGATGTCTAGGTATCGTAGCAACAGAGTTCTAATGCTTCTTAAAACTAGATATCGCATCTCATTTCTATGTTTCATGGTAAGACATAATATGATTTGCGAAGTGTCATGTATTCCTCGTCTACACTTCAAATGAATGTAAATGCGACACTTCCTTGCTAGGAAATAGCGTCTGCAGATGTCTAGGTATCGTAGCAACAGAGTTCTAATGCTTCTTAAAACTAGATATCGCATCTCATTTCTGTTTCATGGTAAGATGTAATATGATTTGCGAAGTGTTATGCATTCCCCGTCTACACTTCAAATGAATGTAAATGCGACACTTCCTTGCTAGGAAATAGCGATTGCAGATGTCTACGTATCGTAGCAATAGAGTTCATATGATTCTTAAAACGCGATATCGCATCTCATTTCTATGCTTCATGGTAAGGTATAATATGATATGCGAAGTGTTATGTATTCCTCGTCTACACTTCAAATGAATGTAAATGTGACATTTCCTTGCAACGAAATAGCGTTTGCAGATGTCTACGTATCGTAGCAATAGAGTTCTTATGATTCTTAAAACGCGATATCGCATCTCATTTCTATGTTTCATGGTAAGACATAATATGATTTGCGAAGTGTCATGTATTCCTCGTCTACACTTCAAATGAATGTAAATGCGACACTTCCTTGCTAGGAAATAGCGTCTGCAGATGTCTAGGTATCGTAGCAACAGAGTTCTAATGCTTCTTAAAACTAGATATCGCATCTCATTTCTATGTTTCATGGTAAGATGTAATATGATTTGCGAAGTGTTATGCATTGCTCGTCTACACTTCAAATGAATGTAAATGCGACACTTCCTTGCTAGGAAATAGCGATTGCAGATGTCTACGTATCGTAGCAATAGAGTTCATATGATACTTAAAACGCGATATCGCATCTCATTTCTATGTTTCATGGTAAGATATAACATGATTTGCGAAGTGTTATGTATTCCTCGTCTACACTTCAAATGAATGTAAATGCGATACTTCTTCGCTAGGAAATAGCGTTTGCAGATGTCTACGTATCGTAGCAATAGCTTTCTAATGCTTCTTAAAGCGCGATATCGCATCTCATTTCTATGTTTCATGGTAAGATATGATATGATTTGCGAAGTATCATGTATTCCGCGTCTACACTTCAAATGAATGTAAATGCGACACTTCCTTGCAAGGAAACAGCGTTTGCAGATGTCTACGTATCGTAGTAATAGAGTTCTAATGCTTCTTAAAACGCGATATCGCATCTCATTTCTATGTTTCATGATAAGATATAATATTCATTGCGAAGTGTTATGCATTCCTCGTCTACGATTCAAATGAATGTAAATGCGACACTTCCTTGCTAGGAAATAGCGATTGCAGATGTCTACGTATCGTAGCAATAGAGTTCATATGATTCTTAAAACGCGATATCGCATCTCATTTCTATGTTTCATGGTAAGATATAATATTCATTGCGAAGTGTTACGCATTCCTTGTCTAGGATTCAAATGAATGTAAATGCGACACTTCCTTGCTAGGAAATAGCGATTGCAGATGTCTACGTATCGTAGCAATAGAGTTCATATGATTCTTAAAACGAGATATTGCATTTCATATCTATGTTTCATGATAAGATATAATATTCATTGCGAAGTGTTATGCATTCCTCGTCTACACTTCAAATGATTGTGAATGCGATACTTCCTCGCTAGGAAATAGCGTTTGCAGATGTCTACGTATCGTAGCGATAGAGTTTTTATGATACTTAAAAGGCGATATCGCATCTCATTTCTATGTTTCATGGTAAGGTATAATATGATATGCGAAGTATTATGTATTCCTCGTCTACACTTCAAATGAATGTAAATGTGACATTTCCTTGCTAGGAAATAGCGATTGCAGATGTCTACGTATCGTAGCAATAGATTTCATATGATACTTAAAACGCGATATCGCATCTCATTTCTATGTTTCATGGTAAGATATAACATGATTTGCGAAGTGTTATGTATTCCTCGTCTACACTTCAAATGAATGTAAATGCGATACTTCTTCGCTAGGAAATAGCGTATGCAGATGTCTACGTATCGTAGCAATAGCTTTCTAATGCTTCTTAAAACGCGATATCGCATCTCATTTCTATGTTTCATGGTAAGATATAATATGATTTGCGAAGTATCATGTATTCCTCGTCTACACTTCAAATGAATGTGAATGCGACACTTCCTTGCTAGGAAATAGCGTCTGTAGATGTCTAGGTATCGTAGCAACAGAGTTCTAATGCTTCTTAAAGCACGATATCGCATCACATTTCTATGTTTCATGGTGAGATGTAACATGATTTACGAAGTGTAATGCATTCCTCGTCTGCGATTCAAATGAATGTAAATGCGACACTTCTTTGCAAGGAAATAGCGTTTGCATATGTCTACGTATCGTAGCAATAGAGTTCTTATGATTCTTAAAACGCGATATCGCATCTCATTTCTATGTTTCATGGTAAGATATAACATGATTTGCGATGTGTTATGTATTCCTCGTCTACACTTCAAATGATTGTGAATGCGATACTTCCTCGCTAGGAAATAGCGTTTGCAGATGTCTACGTATCGTAGCGATAGAGTTTTTATGATTCTTAAAAGGCGATATCGCATCTCATTTCTATGTTTCATGGTAAGGTATAATATGATATGCGAAGTGTTATGTTTTCCTCGTCTACACTTCAAATGAATGTAAATGTGACATTTCCTTGCAACGAAATAGCGTTTGCAGATGTCTACGTATCGTAGCAATAGAGTTCTTATGATTCTTAAAACGCGATATCGCATCTCATTTCTATGTTTCATGGTAAGATATAACATGATTTGCGATGTGTTATGTATTCCTCGTCTACACTTCAAATGATTGTGAATGCGATACTTCCTCGCTAGGAAATAGCGTTCGCAGATGTCTACGTATCGTAGCGATAGAGTTTTTATGATTCTTAAAAGGCGATATCGCATCTCATTTCTATGTTTCATGGTAAGGTATAATATGATATGCGAAGTGTTATGTATTCCTCGTCTACACTTCAAATGAATGTAAATGTGACATTTCCTTGCAACGAAATAGCGTTTGCAGATGTCTACGTATCGTAGCAATAGATTTCTTATGATTCTTAAAACGCGATATCGCATCTCATTTCTATGTTTCATGGTAAGATATAACATGATTTGCGAAGTGTTATGTATTCCTCGTCTACACTTCAAATGAATGTGAATGCGATACTTCCTCGCTAGGAAATAGCGTTTGCAGATGTCTACGTATCGTAGCAATGGCTTTCTAGTGCTTCTTAAAACGCGATATCGCATCTCATTTCTATGTTTTATGGTAAGATATAACATGATTTGCGAAGTGTTATGTATTCCTCGTCTACACTTCATATGAATGTGATTGCGATACTTCCTCGCTAGGAAATAGCGTTTGCAGATGTCTACGTATCGTAGCGATAGAGTTTTTATGATTCTTAAAAGGCGATATCGCATCTCATTTCTATGTTTCATGGTAAGGTATAATATGATATGCGAAGTGTTATGTATTCCTCGTCTACACTTCAAATGAATGTAAATGTGACATTTCCTTGCAAAGAAATAGCGTTTGCAGATGTCTACGTATCGTAGCAATAGAGTTCTTATGATTCTTAAAACGCGATATCGCATCTCATTTCTATGTTTCATGGTAAGATATAACATGATTTGCGAAGTGTTATGTATTCCTCGTCTACACTTCATATGAATGTGATTGCGATACTTCCTCGCTAGGAAATAGCGTTTGCAGATGTCTACGTATCGTTAGCAATAGCTTTCTAGTGCTTCTTAAAACGCGATATCGCATCTCATTTCTATGTTTCATGGTAAGATATAATATTCATTGCGAAGTGTTATGCATTCCTCGTCTACACTTCAAATGAATGTAAATGCGACACTTCCTTGCTCGGAAATAGCGATTGCAGGTGTCTACGTATCGTAGCAATAGAGTTCATATGATTCTTAAAACGCGATATCGCATATCATTTCTATGTTTCATGGTAAGATATAATATGATTTGCGAAGTATCATGTGTTCCTCGTATACACTTCAAATGAATGTAAATGCGACACTTCCTTGCTAGGAAATAGCGATTGCAGATGTCTACGTATCGTAGCAATAGAGTTCATATGATTCTTAAAACGCGATATCGCATCTCATTTCTATGTTTCATGGTAAGATATAACATGATTTGCGAAGTGTTATGTATTCGTCGTCTACACTTCAAATGAATGTAAATGCGATACTTCCTCGCTAGGAAATAGCGTTTGCAGATGTCTACGTATCGTAGCAATAGCTTTCTAATGCTTCTTAAAACGCGATATCGCATCTCATTTCTATGTTTCATGGTAAGATATAATATGATTTGCGAAGTATCATGTATTCCTCGTCTACACTTCAAATGAATGTGAATGCGACACTTCCTTGCTAGGAAATAGCGTCTGCAGATGTCTAGGTATCGTAGCAACAGAGTTCTAATGCTCCTTAAAGCACGATATCGCATCACATTTCTATGTTTCATGGTGAGATGTAACATGATTTACGAAGTGTAATGCATTCCTCGTCTGCGATTCAAATGAATGTAAATGCGACACTTCTTTGCAAGGAAATAGCGTTTGCATATGTCTACGTATCGTAGCAATAGAGTTCTTATGATTCTTAAAACGCGATATCGCATCTCATTTCTATGTTTCATGGTAAGATATAACATGATTTGCGATGTGTTATGTATTCCTCGTCTACACTTCAAATGATTGTGAATGCGATACTTCCTCGCTAGGAAATAGCGTTTGCAGATGTCTACGTATCGTAGCGATAGAGTTTTTATGATTCTTAAAAGGCGATATCGCATCTCATTTCTATGTTTCATGGTAAGCTATAATATGATATGCGAAGTGTTATGTTTTCCTCGTCTACACTTCAAATGAATGTAAATGTGACATTTCCTTGCAACGAAATAGCGTTTGCAGATGTCTACGTATCGTAGCAATAGAGTTCTTATGATTCTTAAAACGCGATATCGCATCTCATTTCTATGTTTCATGGTAAGATATAACATGATTTGCGATGTGTTATGTATTCCTCGTCTACACTTCAAATGATTGTGAATGCGATACTTCCTCGCTAGGAAATAGCGTTTGCAGATGTCTACGTATCGTAGCGATAGAGTTTTTATGATTCTTAAAAGGCGATATCGCATCTCATTTCTATGTTTCATGGTAAGGTATAATATGATATGCGAAGTGTTATGTATTCCTCGTCTACACTTCAAATGAATGTAAATGTGACATTTCCTTGCAACGAAATAGCGTTTGCAGATGTCTACGTATCGTAGCAATAGAGTTCTTATGATTCTTAAAACGCGATATCGCATCTCATTTCTATGCTTCATGATAAGGTATAATATGATATGCGAAGTGTTATGTATTCCTCGTCTACACTTCAAATGAATGTAAATGTGACATTTCCTTGCAACGAAATAGCGTTTGCAGATGTCTACGTATCGTAGCAATAGAGTTCTTATGATTCTTAAAACGCGATATCGCATCTCATTTCTATGTTTCATGGTAAGACATAATATGATTTGCGAAGTGTCATGTATTCCTCATCTACACTTCAAATGAATGTAAATGCGACACTTCCTTGCTAGGAAATAGCGTCTGCAGATGTCTAGGTATCGTAGCAACAGAGTTCTAATGCTTCTTAAAACTAGATATCGCATCTCATTTCTATGTTTCATGGTAAGATGTAATATGATTTGCGAAGTGTTATGCATTCCTCGTCTACACTTCAAATGAATGTAAATGCGACACTTCCTTGCTCGGAAATAGCGATTGCAGATGTCTACGTATCGTAGCAATAGAGTTCATATGATTCTTAAAACGCGATATCGCATATCATTTCTATGTTTCATGGTAAGATATAATATGATTTGCGAAGTATCATGTGTTCCTCGTATACACTTCAAATGAATGTAAGTGCGACACTTCCTTGCTAGGAAATAGCGATTGCAGATGTCTACGTATCGTAGCAATAGAGTTCATATGATTCTTAAAACGCGATATCGCATCTCATTTCTATGTTTCATGGTAAGATATAACATGATTTGCGAAGTGTTGTGTATTCGTCGTCTACACTTCAAATGAATGTAAATGCGATACTTCCTCGCTAGGAAATAGCGTTTGCAGATGTCTACGTATCGTAGCAATAGCTTTCTAATGCTTCTTAAAACGCGATATCGCATCTCATTTCTATGTTTCATGGTAAGATATAATATGATTTGCGAAGTATCATGTATTCCTCGTCTACACTTCAAATGAATGTGAATGCGACACTTCCTTGCTAGGAAATAGCGTCTGCAGATGTCTAGGTATCGCAGCAACAGAGTTCTAATGCTTCTTAAAGCACGATATCGCATCACATTTCTATGTTTCATGGTGAGATGTAACATCATTTACGAAGTGTAATGCATTCCTCGTCTACGATTCAAATGAATGTAAATGCGACACTTCCTTGCAAGGAAATAGCGTTTGCATATGTCTACGTATCGTAGTAATAGAGTTCTTATGATTCTTAAAACGCGATATCGCATCTCATTTCTATGTTTCATGGTAAGATATAACATGATTTGCGATGTGTTATGTATTCCTCGTCTACACTTCAAATGATTGTGAATGCGATACTTCCTCGCTAGGAAATAGCGTTTGCAGATGTCTACGTATCGTAGCGATAGAGATTTTATGATTCTTAAAACGCAGTATCGCATCTCATTTCTATGTTTCATGGTAAGGTATAATATGATATGCGAAGTGTTATGTATTCCTCGTCTACACTTCAAATGAATGTAAATGTGACATTTCCTTGCAACGAAATAGCGTTTGCAGATGTCTACGTATCGTAGCAATAGAGTTCTTATGATTCTTAAAACACGATATCGCATCTCATTTCTATGTTTCATGGTAAGACATAATATGATTTGCGAAGTGTCATGTATTCCTCGTCTACACTTCTTAATGAATGTAAATGCGACACTTCCTTGCTAGGAAATAGCGTCTGCAGATGTCTAGATATCGTAGCAACAGAGTTCTAATGCTTCTTAAAACTAGATATCGCATCTCATTTCTATGTTTCATGGTAAGACATAATATGATTTGCGAAGTGTCATGTATTCCTCGTCTACACTTCAAATGAATGTAAATGCGACACTTCCTTGCTAGGAAATAGCGTCTGCAGATGTCTAGGTATCGTAGCAACAGAGTTCTAATGCTTCTTAAAACTAGATATCGCATCTCATTTCTGTTTCATGGTAAGATGTAATATGATTTGCGAAGTGTTATGCATTCCCCGTCTACACTTCAAATGAATGTAAATGCGACACTTCCTTGCTAGGAAATAGCGATTGCAGATGTCTACGTATCGTAGCAATAGAGTTCATATGATTCTTAAAAGGCGATATCGCATCTCATTTCTATGCTTCATGGTAAGGTATAATATGATATGCGAAGTGTTATGTATTCCTCGTCTACACTTCAAATGAATGTAAATGTGACATTTCCTTGCAACGAAATAGCGTTTGCAGATGTCTACGTATCGTAGCAATAGAGTTCTTATGATTCTTAAAACGCGATATCGCATCTCATTTCTATGTTTCATGGTAAGATATAACATGATTTGCGATGTGTTATGTATTCCTCGTCTACACTTCAAATGATTGTGAATGCGATACTTCCTCGCTAGGAAATAGCGTTCGCAGATGTCTACGTATCGTAGCGATAGAGTTTTTATGATTCTTAAAAGGCGATATCGCATCTCATTTCTATGTTTCATGGTAAGGTATAATATGATATGCGAAGTGTTATGTACTCCTCGTCTACACTTCAAATGAATGTAAATGTGACATTTCCTTGCAACGAAATAGCGTTTGCAGATGTCTACGTATCGTAGCAATAGAGTTCTTATGATTCTTAAAACGCGATATCGCATCTCATTTCTATGTTTCATGGTAAGATATAACATGATTTGCGAAGTGTTATGTATTCCTCGTCTACACTTCAAATGAATGTGAATGCGATACTTCCTCGCTAGGAAATAGCGTTTGCAGATGTCTACGTATCGTAGCAATGGCTTTCTAGTGCTTCTTAAAACGCGATATCGCATCTCATTTCTATGTTTTATGGTAAGATATAACATGATTTGCGGAGTGTTATGTATTCCTCGTCTACACTTCATATGAATGTGATTGCGATACTTCCTCGCTAGGAAATAGCGTTTGCAGATGTCTACGTATCGTTAGCAATAGCTTTCTAGTGCTTCTTAAAACGCGATATCGCATCTCATTTCTATGTTTCATGGTAAGATATAATATTCATTGCGAAGTGTTATGCATTCCTCGTCTACACTTCAAATGAATGTAAATGCGACACTTCCTTGCTCGGAAATAGCGATTGCAGATGTCTACGTATCGTAGCAATAGAGTTCATATGATTCTTAAAACGCGATATCGCATATCATTTCTATGTTTCATGGTAAGATATAATATGATTTGCGAAGTATCATGTGTTCCTCGTATACACTTCAAATGAATGTAAATGCGACACTTCCGTGCTAGGAAATAGCGATTGCAGATGTCTACGTATCGTAGCAATAGAGTTCATATGATTCTTAAAACGCGATATCGCATCTCATTTTTATGTTTCATGGTAAGATATAACATGATTTGCGAAGTGTTATGTATTCGTCGTCTACACTTCAAATGAATGTAAATGCGATACTTCCTTGCTAGGAAATAGCGTTTGCAGATGTCTACGTATCGTAGCAATAGCTTTCTAATGCTTCTTAAAACGCGATATCGCATCTCATTTCTATGTTTCATGGTAGGATATAATATGATTTGCGAAGTATCATGTATTCCTCGTCTACACTTCAAATGAATGTGAATGCGACACTTCCTTGCTAGGAAATAGTGTCTGCAGATGTCTAGGTATCGTAGCAACAGAGTTCTAATGCTTCTTAAAGCACGATATCGCATCACATTTCTATGTTTCATGGTGAGATGTAACATGATTTACGAAGTGTAATGCATTCCTCGTCTACGATTCAAATGAATGTAAATGCGACACTTCCTTGCAAGGAAATAGCGTTTGCATATGTCTACGTATCGTAGCAATAGAGTTCTTATGATTCTTAAAACGCGATATCGCATCTCATTTCTATGTTTCATGGTAAGATATAACATGATTTGCGATGTGTTATGTATTCCTCGTCTACACTTCAAATGATTGTGAATGCGATACTTCCTCGCTAGGAAATAGCGTTTGCAGATGTCTACGTATCGAAGCGATAGAGTTTTTATGATTCTTAAAAGGCGATATCGCATCTCATTTCTATGTTTCATGGTAAGGTATAATATGATATGCGAAGTGTTATGTTTTCCTCGTCTACACTTCAAATGAATGTAAATGTGACATTTCCTTGCAACGAAATAGCGTTTGCAGATGTCTACGTATCGTAGCAATAGAGTTCATATGATTCTTAAAACGCGATATCGCATATCATTTCTATGTTTCATGGTAAGATATAATATGATTTGCGAAGTATCATGTGTTCCTCGTATACACTTTAAATGAATGTAAATGCGGCACTTCCTTGCTAGGAAATAGCGATTGCAGATGTCTACGTATCGTAGCAATAGCTTTCTAATGCTTCTTAAAACGCGATATCGCATCTCATTTCTATGTTTCATGGTAAGGTATAATATGATATGCGAAGTGTTATGTATTCCTCGTCTACACTTCAAATGAATGTAAATGTGACATTTCCTTGCAACGAAATAGCGTTTGCAGATGTCTACGTATCGTAGCAATAGAGTTCTTATGATTCTTAAAACGCGATATCGCATCTCATTTCTATGTTTCATGGTAAGATATAACATGATTTGCGATGTGTTATGTATTCCTCGTCTACACTTCAAATGATTGTGAATGCGATACTTCCTCGCTAGGAAATAGCGTTTGCAGATGTCTACGTATCGTAGCGATAGAGTTTTTATGATTCTTAAAAGGCGATATCGCATCTCATTTCTATGTTTCATGGTAAGGTATAATATGATATGCGAAGTGTTATGTATTCCTCGTCTACACTTCAAATGAATGTAAATGTGACATTTCCTTGCAACGAAATAGCGTTCGCAGATGTCTACGTATCGTAGCAATAGAGTTCTTATGATTCTTAAAACGCGATATCGCATCTCATTTCTATGTTTCATGGTAAGATATAACATGATTTGCGATGTGTTATGTATTCCTCGTCTACACTTCAAATGATTGTGAATGCGATACTTCCTCGCTAGGAAATAGCGTTTGCAGATGTCTACGTATCGTAGCGATAGAGTTTTTATGATTCTTAAAAGGCGATATCGCATCTCATTTCTATGTTTCATGGTAAGGTATAATATGATATGCGAAGTGTTATGTATTCCTCGTCTACACTTCAAATGAATGTAAATGTGACATTTCCTTGCAACGAAATAGCGTTCGCAGATGTCTACGTATCGTAGCAGTAGCTTTCTAGTGCTTCTTAAAACTCGATATCGCATCTCATTTCTATGTTTTATGGTAAGATATGATATGATTTGCGAAGTATCATGTATTCCGCGTCTACACTTCAAATGAATGTAAATGCGACACTTCCTTGCAAGGAAACAGCGTTTGCAGATGTCTACGTATCGTAGTAATAGAGTTCTTATGATTCTTAAAACGCGATATTGCATCTCATTTCCATGTTTCATGGTAAGATATAATATGATTTGCGAAGTGTTCTGTATTCCTAGTCTACACTTCAAATGAATGTGAATGCGACACTTCCTCGCTAGGAAATAGCGTTTGCAGATGTCTACGTATCGTAGCAATAGAGTTCATATGATTCTTAAAACGCGATATTGTCACGTCCCGAGGTGTGGTTGCGCTCGCAACGGTGGCACAAAGTCGTAACCGTTCCCGAAAATAACGCGAATTGCGTCCGGACCGGGTTCGTTGGCGTTTCGGACTCGATAAAACGGTAACTAACACTAAACTTACCTTGCGAAGGCTTGATTCCGCTGTCTGATTTCTCTTTCCAGGTACCTGGAGCGCCTTGGATCCGCAACCGGGATGGCGGCGGCGTACGGCTGGAACGGAGGTACGTCTACGGGAATAAGCGTCCAGGCGGGTTGACTCCGGCTGGCAGGTATCGGCGTTTGGCCCTGACGATTGGCGACTCGTACGGGTCGTGCGGCGAAGGAAACCTCCTTCACAGGAACCAGGACTCGAACGTAGGAAATTGAATATTCTGGTGCATCACCCACGTATTCCCGAGCGAGACGACGAATGAACTCTCTCCTCCCCGCGCGTCGTGTACGCTTTGTCGGAGGTGCAAGGCTCATCGAGAATACTTGAACTTCGGTTGAATACGGCACGGCTAAGCGTTGGTTCGCTCTAGCTTACCGGGATCGACCTGGGCGCAAGATATTCTGTACACGGTAGAAGTGAGGATGGAGCAACTAAGCGCTGGTTCGCTCTAGTCGTCGAGCCTCAAGACTATCGTAGATGAGATATAGAATTAGAATAATCGCGAGCGTACCCGTGGATTAGAATTAAGGAATTGTATTTGAACTCGAATAAAGATACTTTGAATCTGGTAAAAATAAACTATATTCTATGATTTCACTATACTAGATACACTTGACTAAATTCTAAGTTACTGACTAGCGATTACAATGAGAATTAGAAATAGTATAAAGTATCGAACGGACTCCGCTATGGGAGTATGGATAGAGACGAATGCATTAGAGCTAATTGCTCGTTGCGAATGAGCCTATTGCTCGGATCGGAAGTGCATCGTTCGGATGCTGGGTTAGAACTCCTCGGTTCGGAGATGAGATATGAACTCTCCAGTTCGGAGATGGGATTGGAACTCTCCAGTTCGGAGATGAGATGAGAACTGACTCTCGGATCTCGCGTCCGCGACCTCCTCGGGTCGCGCGGCGCGCGAGTCGCTGGGCCCTCGCGGTGGGGCGGACGGTCGGAGTAGGGCGGCCGCTCGGCCCTCGTGGTGGGGCGGCCGTTCGGAGTGGGGCGCGGCCCGCGTTAAGCGTGAACCGCGAGCGTCGAGTGTGCGCGCGAGTGCACGGAACATAACCGTGCATGAATAAAATATATACATATATTTACTTAAATCTAGGTGTGTGTTGGTGTGTATGTACATATATGAGTAGTGTGCTTATTCTAATCCCACATGTACGAGAAGTACGTATAGGGCTTCGTGATCGCTGGGGATTCGACCCAGTACGTGTCGGAGAGCTCCTCGCCCTCGTAATACGGGGTGAAGTCCTCCCCCTCGTGTGTGGAGATCGCGCGTGGGCGCGGCATGCTGCATCCCTCTTCCCTCTCGTACCTTTGTCTCCTTCTGTAGGGACGGCGAGTCGGCGGGTGGCCCGTGTGCAGGGGCTCCGGATACGGATGCTGGGGATGATGAGGTGGACGCCGGAGGGTGGCAGGCGGTACGCCTGACGTTACAATATCGCATCTCATTTCTATGTTTCATGGTAAGATATAACATGATTTGCGAAGTGTTTTGTATTCCTCGTCTACACTTCAAATGAATGTGAATGCGATACTTCCTCGCTAGGAAATAGCGTTTGCAGATATCTACGTATCGTAGCAATAGCTTTCTAATGCTTCTTAAAACGCGATATCGCATCTCATTTCTATGTTTCAAGGTAAGATATAATATGATTTGCGAAGTATCATGTATTCCTCGTCTACACTTCAAATGAATATAAATGCGACACTTCCTTGCAAGGAAATAGCGTTTGCAGATGACTACGTATCGAAGCAATAGAGTTCAAATGCTTCTTAAAACGAGATATTGCATCTCATATCTATGTTTCATGATAAGATATAATATTCATTGCGAAGTGTTACGCATTCCTCGTCTAGGATTCAAATGAATGTAAATGCGACACTTCCTTGCTAGGAAATAGCGATTGCAGATGTCTACGTATCGTAGCAATAGAGTTCGTATGATTCTTAAAACGAGATATTGCATTTCATATCTGTGTTTCATGATAAGATATAATATTCATTGCGAAGTGTTATGCATTCCTCGTCTACACTTCAAATGAATGTAAATGCGACACTTCCTTGTAAGGAAATAGCGTTTGCAGATGTCTACCTATCGTAGCAATAGAGTTCAAGTGCTACCTAAAACGAGATATTGCATCTCGTATCTATGTTTCATGATAAGATATAATATTCATTGCGAAGTGTTATGCATTCCTCGTCTACGATTCAAATGAATGTAAATGCGACACTTCCTTGCAAGGATATGGCGTTTGCAAATGTCTACCTGTCGTAGCAATAGTGTTCTAATGCTTCTTAAAACGCGATATCGCATCTCATTTCTATGTTTCATGGTAAGATATAATATGATTTGCGAAGTATCATGTATTCCTCGTCTACACTTCAAATGAATGCAAATCCGACACATCCTTGCTAAGAAATAGCGTCTGCAGATGTCTAGGTATCGTAGCAATAGAGTTCTAATGCTTCTTAAAACGCGATATCGCATCTCATTTCTATGTTTCATGGTAAGATATAATATTCATTGCGAAGTGTTATGCATTCCTCGTCTACGATTCAAATGAATGCAAATGCGACACTTCCTCGCTAGGAAATAGCATTTGCAAATGTCTACCTATCGTAGCAATAGTGTTCTAATGCTTCTTAAAACGCGATATCGCATCTCATTTCTATGTTTCATGGTAAGATATAATATTCATTGCGAAGTGTTACGCATTCCTCGTCTAGGATTCAAATGAATGTAAATGCGACACTTTCTTGCTAGGAAATAGCGATTGCAGATGTCTACGTATCGTAGCAATAGAGTTCGTATGATTCTTAAAACGAGATATTGCATTTCATATCTGTGTTTCATGGTAAGATATAATATGATTTGCGAAGTGTTATGTATTCCTCGTCTACACTTCAAATGAATGCAAATCCGACACATCCTTGCTAAGAAATAGCGTCTGCAGATGTCTAGGTATCGTAGCAATAGAGTTCTAATGCTTCTTAAAACGCGATATCGCATCTCATTTCTATGTTTCATGGTAAGATATAATATTCATTGCGAAGTGTTATGCATTCCTCGTCTACGATTCAAATGAATGCAAATGCGACACTTCCTCGCTAGGAAATAGCGTTTGCAAATGTCTACCTATCGTAGCAATAGTGTTCTAATGCTTCTTAAAACGCGATATCGCATCTCATTTCTATGTTTCATGGTAAGATATAATATTCATTGCGAAGTGTTACGCATTCCTCGTCTAGGATTCAAATGAATGTAAATGCGACACTTCCTTGCTAGGAAATAGCGATTGCAGATGTCTACGTATCGTAGCAATAGAGTTCGTATGTCTCTTAAAACGAGATATTGCATTCCATATCTGTGTTTCATGGTAAGATATAATATGATTTGCGAAGTGTTATGTATTCCTCGTCTACACTTCAAATGAATGTAAATGCGACACTTCCTTGCTAGGAAATAGCGTTTGCAGGTGTCTACGTATCGTAGCAATAGACTTCTAATGCTTCTTAAAACGCGATATCGCATCTCATTTCCATGTTTCATGGTAAGATATAATATGATTTGCGAAGTGTCATATATTCCTCGTCTACACTTCAAATGAATGTAAATGCGACACTTCCTTGCTAGGAAATAGCGTCTGCAGATGTCTAGGTATCGTAGCAATAGAGCTCTAATGCTTCTTAAAACGCGATATCGCATCTCATTTCTATGCTTCATGGTAAGATGATTTGCGAAGTGTTATGTATTCCTCCTCTACACTTCAAATGAATGTAAATGCGACACTTCCTTGCAAGGAAATAGCGTTTGCAAATGTCTACCTATCGTAGCAATAGAGTTCTAGTGCTTCTTAAAACGCGATATCGCATCTCATTTCTATGTTTCATGGTAAGATATAATATGATTTGCGAAGTGTTATGTATTCCTCGTCTACACTTCAAATGAATGTGAATGCGACACTTCCTCGCAAGGAAATAGCGTTTGCAGATGTCTACGTATCGTAGCAATAGCGTTCTTAGGATTCTTAAATGGCGATATCGCATATCATTTCTATGTTTCATGATAAGATATAATATTCAATGCGAAGTGTTATGCATTCCTCGTCTACGATTGAAATGGACGTAAATGCGGCACTTCCTTGCAAGGAAAGAGCGTTTGCAGATGTGTACGAATCGAAGGAATAGAGTTCAAATGCTTCTTAAAACGAGATATCGCATCTCATATCAACGTTTCATGATAAGATTTAATATTCATTGCGAAGTGTTATGCATTCCTCGTCTACGATTGAAATGCACGTAAATGCGACACTTCCTTGCTAGGAAATAGCGTTTGCAGATGTCTACGTATCGTAGCAATAGAGTTCTAATGCTTCTTAAAACGCGATATCGCATCTCATTACTATGTTGCACGAAAAGATATAATATTCATTGTAAAGTGTTATGTTTACCTCGTATTCACTTCAGAAGAATGTAAATGCGACACTTCCTTGCTAGGAAATAGCGTTTGCAGATGTCTACCTATCGTAGCAATAGATGAATCTTAAAACGTTCTAATGCTTCTTAAAACGCGATATCGCATCTTCATATCTATGTTTCATGGTAAGATATAATATAATTTGGAAGTGTTATGTATTCCTCGTCTGCACTTCAAATGAATGTAAATGCGACACTTCCTTGCAAGGAAATAGCGTTTGCAGATGTCTACGTATCGAAGTAATAGAGTTCAAATGCATCTTAAAACGAGATATTGCATCTCAAATCTATGTTTCATGATAAGATATAATATTCATTGCGAAGTGCTATGCATTCCTCGTCTACGATTCAAATGAATGTAAATGCGACACTTCCTTGTAAGGAAATAGCGTTTGCAGATGTCTACCTATCGTAGCAATAGAGTTCTAATGCTTCTTAAAACTCGATATCGCATCTCATTTCTATGTTTCATGGTTAGATATAATATGATTTGCGAAGTGTCATGTATTCCTCGTCTACACTTCAAATGAATATAAATGCGACACTTCCTTGCTAGGAAATAGCGTTTGCAGATGTCTACGTATCGAAGCAATAGAGTTCAAATGCTTCTTAAAACGAGATACTGCATCTCAAATCTATGTTTCATGATAAGATATAATATTCAATGCGAAGTGTTATGCATTCCTCGTCTACGATTGAAATGGACGTAAATGCGACACTTCCTTGCTAGGAAATAGCGTTTGCAGAGTCTACGTATCGAAGCAATAGAGTTCAAATGCTTCTTAAAACGAGATATTGCATCTCAAATCTATGTTTCATGATAAGATATAATATTCATTGCGAAGTGTTATGCATTCCTCGTCTACGATTCAAATGAATGTAAATGCGACACTTCCTTGCAAGGAAATAGCGTTTGCAGATGTTTACGTATCGTAGCAATAGAATTGTTATGATTCTTAAAACGCGATATCGCATCTCATTTCTCTGTTTCATGGTAAGATATAATATGATTTGCGAAGTGTTATGTATTCCTCGTCTACACTTCAAATGAATGTGAATGCGACACTTCCTCGCAAGGAAATAGCGTTTGCAGATGTCTACGTATCGTAGCAATAGCGTTCTTAGGATTCTTAAAAGGTGATATCGCATATCATTTCTATGTTTCATGATAAGATATAATAGTCAATGCGAAGTGTTATGCATTCCTCGTCTACGATTGAAATGGACGTAAATGCGGCACTTCCTTGCAAGGAAAGAGCGTTTGCAGATGTGTACGAATCGAAGGAATAGAGTTCAAATGCTTCTTAAAACGAGATATCGCATTTCATATCTGTGTTTCATGGTAAGATATAATATGATTTGCGAAGTGTTATGTATTCCTCGTCTACACTTCAAATGAATGTAAATGCGACACTTCCTTGCTAGGAAATAGCGTTTCCAGGTGTCTACGTATCGTAGCAATAGACTTCTAATGCTTCTTAAAACGCGATATCGCATCTCATTTCCATGTTTCATGGTAAGATATAATATGATTTGCGAAGTGTCATATATTCCTCGTCTACACTTCAAATGAATGTAAATGCGACACTTCCTTGCTAGGAAATAGCGTCTGCAGATGTCTAGGTATCGTAGCAATAGAGCTCTAATGCTTCTTAAAACGCGATATCGCATCTCATTTCTATGCTTCATGGTAAGATGATTTGCGAAGTGTTATGTATTCCTCCTCTACACTTCAAATGAATGTAAATGCGACACTTCCTTGCAAGGAAATAGCGTTTGCAAATGTCTACCTATCGTAGCAATAGAGTTCTAGTGCTTCTTAAAACGCGATATCGCATCTCATTTCTATGTTTCATGGTAAGATATAATATGATTTGCGAAGTGTTATGTATTCCTCGTCTACACTTCAAATGAATGTGAATGCGACACTTCCTCGCAAGGAAATAGCGTTTGCAGATGTCTACGTATCGTAGCAATAGCGTTCTTAGGATTCTTAAATGGCGATATCGCATATCATTTCTATGTTTCATGATAAGATATAATATTCAATGCGAAGTGTTATGCATTCCTCGTCTACGATTGAAATGGACGTAAATGCGGCACTTCCTTGCAAGGAAAGAGCGTTTGCAGATGTGTACGAATCGAAGGAATAGAGTTCAAATGCTTCTTAAAACGAGATATCGCATCTCATATCAACGTTTCATGATAAGATTTAATATTCATTGCGAAGTGTTATGCATTCCTCGTCTACGATTGAAATGCACGTAAATGCGACACTTCCTTGCTAGGAAATAGCGTTTGCAGATGTCTACGTATCGTAGCAATAGAGTTCTAATGCTTCTTAAAACGCGATATCGCATCTCATTACTATGTTGCACGAAAAGATATAATATTCATTGTAAAGTGTTATGTTTACCTCGTATTCACTTCAGAAGAATGTAAATGCGACACTTCCTTGCTAGGAAATAGCGTTTGCAGATGTCTACCTATCGTAGCAATAGATGAATCTTAAAACGTTCTAATGCTTCTTAAAACGCGATATCGCATCTTCATATCTATGTTTCATGGTAAGATATAATATAATTTGGAAGTGTTATGTATTCCTCGTCTGCACTTCAAATGAATGTAAATGCGACACTTCCTTGCAAGGAAATAGCGTTTGCAGATGTCTACGTATCGAAGTAATAGAGTTCAAATGCATCTTAAAACGAGATATTGCATCTGAAATCTATGTTTCATGATAAGATATAATATTCATTGCGAAGTGCTATGCATTCCTCGTCTACGATTCAAATGAATGTAAATGCGACACTTCCTTGTAAGGAAATAGCGTTTGCAGATGTCTACCTATCGTAGCAATAGAGTTCTAATGCTTCTTAAAACTCGATATCGCATCTCATTTCTATGTTTCATGGTTAGATATAATATGATTTGCGAAGTGTCATGTATTCCTCGTCTACACTTCAAATGAATGTAAATGCGACACTTCCTTGCTAGGAAATAGCGTTTGCAGATGTCTACGTATCGAAGCAATAGAGTTCAAATGCTTCTTAAAACGAGATACTGCATCTCAAATCTATGTTTCATGATAAGATATAATATTCAATGCGAAGTGTTATGCATTCCTCGTCTACGATTGAAATGGACGTAAATGCGACACTTCCTTGCTAGGAAATAGCGTTTGCAGAGTCTACGTATCGAAGCAATAGAGTTCAAATGCTTCTTAAAACGAGATATTGCATCTCAAATCTATGTTTCATGATAAGATATAATATTCATTGCGAAGTGTTATGCATTCCTCGTCTACGATTCAAATGAATGTAAATGCGACACTTCCTTGCAAGGAAATAGCGTTTGCAGATGTTTACGTATCGTAGCAATAGAATTGTTATGATTCTTAAAACGCGATATCGCATCTCATTTCTCTGTTTCATGGTAAGATATAATATGATTTGCGAAGTGTTATGTATTCCTCGTCTACACTTCAAATGAATGTGAATGCGACACTTCCTCGCAAGGAAATAGCGTTTGCAGATGTCTACGTATCGTAGCAATAGCGTTCTTAGGATTCTTAAAAGGTGATATCGCATATCATTTCTATGTTTCATGATAAGATATAATATTCAATGCGAAGTGTTATGCATTCCTCGTCTACGATTGAAATGGACGTAAATGCGGCACTTCCTTGCAAGGAAAGAGCGTTTGCAGATGTGTACGAATCGAAGGAATAGAGTTCAAATGCTTCTTAAAACGAGATATCGCATTTCATATCTGTGTTTCATGGTAAGATATAATATGATTTGCGAAGTGTTATGTATTCCTCGTCTACACTTCAAATGAATGTAAATGCGACACTTCCTTGCTAGGAAATAGCGTTTGCAGGTGTCTACGTATCGTAGCAATAGACTTCTAATGCTTCTTAAAACGCGATATCGCATCTCATTTCCATGTTTCATGGTAAGATATAATATGATTTGCGAAGTGTCATATATTCCTCGTCTACACTTCAAATGAATGTAAATGCGACACTTCCTTGCTAGGAAATAGCGTCTGCAGATGTCTAGGTATCGTAGCAATAGAGCTCTAATGCTTCTTAAAACGCGATATCGCATCTCATTTCTATGCTTCATGGTAAGATGATTTGCGAAGTGTTATGTATTCCTCCTCTACACTTCAAATGAATGTAAATGCGACACTTCCTTGCAAGGAAATAGCGTTTGCAAATGTCTACCTATCGTAGCAATAGAGTTCTAGTGCTTCTTAAAACGCGATATCGCATCTCATTTCTATGTTTCATGGTAAGATATAATATGATTTGCGAAGTGTTATGTATTCCTCGTCTACACTTCAAATGAATGTGAATGCGACACTTCCTCGCAAGGAAATAGCGTTTGCAGATGTCTACGTATCGTAGCAATAGCGTTCTTAGGATTCTTAAATGGCGATATCGCATATCATTTCTATGTTTCATGATAAGATATAATATTCAATGCGAAGTGTTATGCATTCCTCGTCTACGATTGAAATGGACGTAAATGCGGCACTTCCTTGCAAGGAAAGAGCGTTTGCAGATGTGTACGAATCGAAGGAATAGAGTTCAAATGCTTCTTAAAACGAGATATCGCATCTCATATCAACGTTTCATGATAAGATTTAATATTCATTGCGAAGTGTTATGCATTCCTCGTCTACGATTGAAATGCACGTAAATGCGACACTTCCTTGCTAGGAAATAGCGTTTGCAGATGTCTACGTATCGTAGCAATAGAGTTCTAATGCTTCTTAAAACGCGATATCGCATCTCATTACTATGTTGCACGAAAAGATATAATATTCATTGTAAAGTGTTATGTTTACCTCGTATTCACTTCAGAAGAATGTAAATGCGACACTTCCTTGCTAGGAAATAGCGTTTGCAGATGTCTACCTATCGTAGCAATAGATGAATCTTAAAACGTTCTAATGCTTCTTAAAACGCGATATCGCATCTTCATATCTATGTTTCATGGTAAGATATAATATAATTTGGAAGTGTTATGTATTCCTCGTCTGCACTTCAAATGAATGTAAATGCGACACTTCCTTGCAAGGAAATAGCGTTTGCAGATGTCTACGTATCGAAGTAATAGAGTTCAAATGCATCTTAAAACGAGATATTGCATCTCAAATCTATGTTTCATGATAAGATATAATATTCATTGCGAAGTGCTATGCATTCCTCGTCTACGATTCAAATGAATGTAAATGCGACACTTCCTTGTAAGGAAATAGCGTTTGCAGATGTCTACCTATCGTAGCAATAGAGTTCTAATGCTTCTTAAAACTCGATATCGCATCTCATTTCTATGTTTCATGGTTAGATATAATATGATTTGCGAAGTGTCATGTATTCCTCGTCTACACTTCAAATGAATGTAAATGCGACACTTCCTTGCTAGGAAATAGCGTTTGCAGATGTCTACGTATCGAAGCAATAGAGTTCAAATGCTTCTTAAAACGAGATATTGCATCTCAAATCTATGTTTCATGATAAGATATAATATTCAATGCGAAGTGTTATGCATTCCTCGTCTACGATTGAAATGGACGTAAATGCGACACTTCCTTGCTAGGAAATAGCGTTTGCAGATGTCTACGTATCGTAGCAATAGAGTTCTAATGCTTCTTAAAACGCGATATCGCATCTCATTACTATGTTGCACGAAAAGATATAATATTCATTGTAAAGTGTTATGTTTACCTCGTATTCACTTCAGAAGAATGTAAATGCGACACTTCCTCGCTAGGAAATAGCGTTTGCAGATGTCTACCTATCGTAGCAATAGATGAATCTTAAAACGTTCTAATGCTTCTTAAAACGCGATATCGCATCTTCATATCTATGTTTCATGGTAAGATATAATATGATTGGGAAGTGTTATGTATTCCTCGTCTGCACGTCAAATGAATGTAAATGCGACACTTCCTTGCAAGGAAATAGCGTTTGCAGATGTCTACGTATCGAAGTAATAGAGTTCAAATGCATCTTAAAACGAGATATTGCATCTCAAATCTATGTTTCATGATAAGATATAATATTCATTGCGAAGTGTTATGCATTCCTCGTCTACGATTCAAATGAATGTAAATGCGACACTTCCTTGCAAGGAAATAGCGTTTGCAGATGTCTACGTATCGTAGCAGTAGAGTTCTAATGCTTCTTAAAACGCGATATCGCATCTCATTTCTATGTTTCATGGTAAGATATACTATGATTTGCGGAGTGTTATGTATTCCTCGACTACACTTCAAATGAATGCAAATGCGACACTTCCTTGCAAGGAAATAGCGTTTGCAAATGTCTACCTATCGTAGCAGTAGTGTTCTAATGCTTCTTAGAACGCGATATCGCATCTCATCTCTATGTTTCATGGTAAGATATAATATGATTTGCGAAGTGTCATGTATTCCTCGTCCACACTTCAAATGAATGTAAATGCGACACTTCCTTGCAAGGAAATAGCGTTTGCAGATGTCTACGTATCGTAGCAATGGATTTCTGATGCTTCTTATAACGCGATATCGCATCTCAATTCTATGTTTCATGGTAAGATATAATATGATTTGCGAAGTGTCATGTATTCCTCGTCCACACTTCAAATGAATGTAAATGCGACACTTCCTTGCAAGGAAATAGCGTTTGCAGATGTCTGCGTATCGTAGCAGTAGAGTTCTAATGCTTCTTAAAACGCGATATCGCATCTCATTTCTATGTTTCATGGTAAGATATACTATGATTTGCGGAGTGTTATGTATTCCTCGTCTACACTTCAAGTGAATGCAAATGCGACACTTCCTTGCAAGGAAATAGCGTTTGCAAATGTCTACCTATCGTAGCAGTAGTGTTCTAATGCTTCTTAGAACGCGATATCGCATCTCATTTCTATGTTTCATGGTAAGATATAATATGATTTGCGAAGTGTCGTGTATTCCTCGTCCACACTTCAAATGAATGTAAATGCGACACTTCCTTGCAAGGAAATAGCGTTTGCAGATGTCTACGTATCGTAGCAATGGATTTCTGATGCTTCTTAAAACGCGATATCGCATCTCATTTCTATGTTTCATGGTAAGATATAATATGATTTGCGAAGTGTCATGTATTCCTCGTCCACACTTCAAATGAATGTAAATGCGACACTTCTTTGCAAGGAAATAGCGTTTGCAGATGTCTACGTATCGTAGCAATGGATTTCTGATGCTTCTTAAAACGCGATATGGCATCTCATTTCTATGTTTCATGGTAAGATATAATATGATTTGCGAAGTGTCATGTATTCCTAGTCCACACTTCAAATGAATGTAAATGCGACACTTCCTCGCTAGGAAATAGCGTTTGCAGATGTCTGCGTATCGTAGCAGTAGAGTTCTAATGCTTCTTAAAACGCGATATCGCATCTCATTTCTATGTTTCATGGTAAGATATAATATGATTTGCGAAGTGTCATGTATTCCTCGTCCACACTTCAAATGAATGTAAATGCGACACTTCCTTGCAAGGAAATAGCGTTTGCAGATGTCTACGTATCGTAGCAATGGATTTCTGATGCTTCTTATAACGCGATATCGCATCTCAATTCTATGTTTCATGGTAAGATATAATATGATTTGCGAAGTGTCATGTATTCCTCGTCCACACTTCAAATGAATGTAAATGCGACACTTCCTTGCAAGGAAATAGCGTTTGCAGATGTCTACGTATCGTAGCAGTTGAGTTCTAATGCTTCTTAAAACGCGATATCGCATCTCATTTCTATGTTTCATGGTAAGATATAATATGATTTGCGAAGTGTTATGTATTCCTCGTCTACACTTCAAATGAATGTGAATGTGACACTTTCTCGCTAGGAAATAGCTTTTGCAGATGTCTGCGTATCGTAGCAGTAGAGTTCTAATGCTTCTTAAAACGCGATATCGCATCTCATTTCTATGTTTCATGGTAAGATATACTATGATTTGCGCAGTGTCATGTATTCCTCGTCCACACTTCAAATGAATGGAAATGCGACACTTCCTTGCAAGGAAATAGCGTTTGCAGATGTCTACGTATCGTAGCAATAGAGTCCTTATGATTCTTAAAACGCGATATCGCATCTCATTTCTATGTTTCATGGTAAGATATAATATGATTTGCGAAGTGTCATGTATTCCTCGTCCACACTTCAAATGAATGTAAATGCGACACTTCTTTGCAAGGAAATAGCGTTTGCAGATGTCTACGTATCGTAGCAATGGATTTTTGATGCTTCTTAAAACGCGATATCGCATCTCATTTCTATGTTTCATGGTAAGATATAATATGATTTGCGAAGTGTTATGTATTCCTCGTCTACACTTCAAATGAATGTAAATGCGACACTTCTTTGCAAGGAAATAGCGTTTGCAGATGTCTGCGTATCGTAGCAATGGATTTCTGATGCTTCTTAAAACGCGATATCGCATCTCATTTCTATGTTTCATGGTAAGATATAATATGATTTGCGAAGTGCCATTTATTCCACGTCCACACATCAAATGAATGTAAATGCGACACTTCCCCGCTAGGAAATAGCGTTTGCAGATGTCTGCGTATCGTAGCAGTAGAGTTCTAATGCTTCTTAAAACGCGATATCGCATCTCATTTCTATGTTTCATGGTAAGATATAATATTCATTGCGAAGTGTTATGCATTCCTCGCCTACGATTCAAATGAATGTAAATGCGACACTTCCTTGCAAGGAAATAGCGTTTGCAGATGTCTACGTATCGTAGCAGTAGAGTTCTAATGCTTCTTAGAACGCGATATCGCATATCATTTCTATGTTTCATGGTAAGGTATAATATGATTTGCGAAGTGTTATGTATTCCTCGTCTACACTTCAAATGAATGTAAATGCGACACTTTCTTGCAAGGAAATAGCGTTTGCAGATGTCTACGTAGCGTAGCAATGGATTTCTGATGCTTCTTAAAACGCGAAATCGCATCTCATTTCTATGTTTCATGGTAAGATATAATATGATTTGCGAAGTGTCATGTATTCCTCGTCCACACTTCAAGTGAATGTAAATGCGACACTTCTTTGCAAGGAAATAGCGTTTGCAGATGTCTACGTATCGTAGCAATAGTGTTCTTATGATTCTTAAACCGCGATATCGCATCACATTTCTATGTTTCATGGTAAGATATAATATGATTTGCGAAGTGTTATGTATTCCTCGTCTACACTTCAAATGAATGTGAATGTGACACTTCCTCGCTAGGAAATAGCGTTTGCAGATGCCTGCGTATCGTAGCAATGGATTTCTGATGCTTCTTAAAACGCGATATCGCATCTCATTTCTATGTTTCATGGTAAGATATAATATGATTTGCGAAGTGTTATGTATTGCTCGTCTACACTTCAAATGAATGTAAATGCGACACTTCTTTGCAAGGAAATAGCGTTTGCAGATGTCTACGTATCGTAGCAATGGATTTCTGATGCTTCTTAAAACGCAATATCGCATCTCATTTCTATGTTTCATGGTAAGATATAATATGATTTGCGGAGTGTTATGTATTCCTCGTCTACACTTCAAATGAATGTGAATGCGACACTTCCCCGCTAGGAAATAGCGTTTGCAGATGTCTGCGTATCGTAGCAGTAGAGTTCTATTGCTTCTTAAAACGCGATATCGCATCTCATTTCTATGTTTCATGGTAAGGTATAATATGATTTGCGAAGTGTTATGTATTCCTCGTCTACACTTCAAATGAATGTAAATGCGATACTTACTTGCAAGGAAATAGCGTTTGCAGATGTCTACGTATCGTAGCAATGGATTTCTGATGCTTCTTAAAACGCGATATCGCATCTCATTTCTATGTTTCATGGTAAGATATAATATGATTTGCGAAGTGTCATGTATTCCTCGTCCACACTTCAAATGAATGTAAATGCGACACTTCTTTGCAAGGAAATAGCGTTTGCAGATGTCTACGTATCGTAGCAATGGATTTCTGATGCTTCATAAAACGCGATATCGCATCTCATTTCTATGATTCATGGTAAGATATAATATGATTTGCGAAGTGTCATGTATTCCTCGTCCACACTTCAAATGAATGTAAATGCGACACTTCCTTGCAAGGAAATAGCGTTTGCAGATGTCTACGTATCGTAGCAGTTGAATTCTAATGCTACTTAAAACGCGATATCGCATCTCATTTCTATGTTTCATGGTAAGATATAATATTATTTGCGATGTGTTATGTATTCCTCGTCTACACATCAAATGAATGTAAATGCGACACTTCCTCGCTAGGAAATAGCGTTTGCAGATGTCTACGTATCGTAGCAATGGATTTCTGATGCTTCTTAAAACGCGATATCGCATCTCAATTCTATGTTTCATGGTAAGATATAATATGATTTGCGAAGTGTCATGTATTCCTCGTCCACACTTCAAATGAATGTAAATGCGACACTTCTTTGCAAGGAAATAGCGTTTGCAGATGTCTACGTATCGTAGCAATGGATTTCTGATGCTTCTTAAAACGCGATATCGCATCTCATTTCTATGTTTCATGGTAAGATATAATATGATTTGCGGAGTGTTATGTATTCCTCGTCTACACTTCAAATGAATGCAAATGCGACACTTCCTTGCAAGGAAATAGCGTTTGCAAATGTCTACCTATCGTAGCAGTAGTGCTCTAATGCTTCTTAGAACGCAATATCGCATCTCATTTCTATGTTTCATGTTAAGATATAATATGATTTGCGAAGTGTTATGTATTCCTCGTCTACACTACAAATGAATGTAAATGCGACACTTCCTTGCAAGGAAATAGCGTTTGCAGATGTCTAGGTATCGTAGCAATAGAGTTTTAATGCTTTTTAAAACGCGATATCGCATCTCATTTCTATGTTTCATGGTAAGATATAATATGATATGCGAAGTGTTATGTATTCTTCGTCTACGATTCAAATGAATGTAAATGCGACACTTCCTTGCAAGGAAATAGCGTTTGCAGATGTCTACGTATCGTAGCAGTAGAGTTCTAATGCTTCTTAAAACGCGATATCGCATCTCATTTCTATGTTTCATGGTAAGATATACTATGATTTGCGGAGTGTTATGTATTCCTCGTCTACACTTCAAATGAATGCAAATGCGACACTTCCTTGCAAGGAAATAGCGTTTGCAAATGTCTACCTATCGTAGCAGTAGTGTTCTAATGCTTCTTAGAACGCGATATCGCATCTCATTTCTATGTTTCATGGTAAGATATAATATGATTTGCGAAGTGTCATGTATTCCTCGTCCACACTTCAAATGAATGTAAATGCGACACTTCCTTGCAAGGAAATAGCGTTTGCAGATGTCTACGTATCGTAGCAATGGATTTCTGATGCTTCTTATAACGCGATATCGCATCTCAATTCTATGTTTCATGGTAAGATATAATATGATTTGCGAAGTGTCATGTATTCCTCGTCCACACTTCAAATGAATGTAAATGCGACACTTCTTTGCAAGGAAATAGCGTTTGCAGATGTCTACGTATCGTAGCAATGGATTTCTGATGCTTCTTAAAACGCGATATGGCATCTCATTTCTATGTTTCATGGTAAGATATAATATGATTTGCGAAGTGTCATGTATTCCTCGTCCACACTTCAAATGAATGTAAATGCGACACTTCCTCGCTAGGAAATAGCGTTTGCAGATGTCTGCGTATCGTAGCAGTAGAGTTCTAATGCTTCTTAAAACGCGATATCGCATCTCATTTCTATGTTTCATGGTAAGATATAATATGATTTGCGAAGTGTCATGTATTCCTCGTCCACACTTCAAATGAATGTAAATGCGACACTTCCTTGCAAGGAAATAGCGTTTGCAGATGTCTACGTATCGTAGCAATGGATTTCTGATGCTTCTTATAACGCGATATCGCATCTCAATTCTATGTTTCATGGTAAGATATAATATGATTTGCGAAGTGTCATGTATTCCTCGTCCACACTTCAAATGAATGTAAATGCGACACTTCCTTGCAAGGAAATAGCGTTTGCAGATGTCTACGTATCGTAGCAGTTGAGTTCTAATGCTTCTTAAAACGCGATATCGCATCTCATTTCTATGTTTCATGGTAAGATATAATATGATTTGCGAAGTGTTATGTATTCCTCGTCTACACTTCAAATGAATGTGAATGTGACACTTTCTCGCTAGGAAATAGCTTTTGCAGATGTCTGCGTATCGTAGCAGTAGAGTTCTAATGCTTCTTAAAACGCGATATCGCATCTCATTTCTATGTTTCATGGTAAGATATACTATGATTTGCGCAGTGTCATGTATTCCTCGTCCACACTTCAAATGAATGGAAATGCGACACTTCCTTGCAAGGAAATAGCGTTTGCAGATGTCTACGTATCGTAGCAATAGAGTCCTTATGATTCTTAAAACGCGATATCGCATCTCATTTCTATGTTTCATGGTAAGATATAATATGATTTGCGAAGTGTCATGTATTCCTCGTCCACACTTCAAATGAATGTAAATGCGACACTTCTTTGCAAGGAAATAGCGTTTGCAGATGTCTACGTATCGTAGCAATGGATTTTTGATGCTTCTTAAAACGCGATATCGCATCTCATTTCTATGTTTCATGGTAAGATATAATATGATTTGCGAAGTGTTATGTATTCCTCGTCTACACTTCAAATGAATGTAAATGCGACACTTCTTTGCAAGGAAATAGCGTTTGCAGATGTCTGCGTATCGTAGCAATGGATTTCTGATGCTTCTTAAAACGCGATATCGCATCTCATTTCTATGTTTCATGGTAAGATATAATATGATTTGCGAAGTGTCATGTATTCCACGTCCACACTTCAAATGAATGTAAATGCGACACTTCCTCGCTAGGAAATAGCGTTTGCAGATGTCTACGTATCGTAGCAGTTGAGTTCTAATGCTTCTTAAAACGCGATATCGCATCTCATTTCTATGTTTTTATGGTAAGATATAATATGATTTGCGAAGTGTTATGTATTCCTCGTCTACACTTCAAATGAATGTGAATGTGACACTTCCTCGCTAGGGAATAGCGTTTGCAGATGTCTGCGTATCGTAGCAGTAGAGTTCTAATGCTTCTTAAAACGCGATATCGCATCTCATTTCTATGTTTCATGGTAAGATATAATATTCATTGCGAAGTGTTATGCATTCCTCGCCTACGATTCAAATGAATGTAAATGCGACACTTCCTTGCAAGGAAATAGCGTTTGCAGATGTCTACGTATCGTAGCAGTAGAGTTCTAATGCTTCTTAGAACGCGATATCGCATCTCATTTCTATGTTTCATGGTAAGGTATAATATGATTTGCGAAGTGTTATGTATTCCTCGTCTACACTTCAAATGAATGTAAATGCGACACTTTCTTGCAAGGAAATAGCGTTTGCAGATGTCTACGTAGCGTAGCAATGGATTTCTGATGCTTCTTAAAACGCGATATCGCATCTCATTTCTATGTTTCATGGTAAGATATAATATGATTTGCGGAGTGTTATGTATTCCTCGTCTACACTTCAAATGAATGTGAATGCGACACTTCCTCGCTAGGAAATAGCGTTTGCAGATGTCTGCGTATCGTAGCAGTAGAGTTCTATTGCTTCTTAAAACGCGATATCGCATCTCATTTCTATGTTTCATGGTAAGGTATAATATGATTTGCGAAGTGTTATGTATTCCTCGTCTACACTTCAAATGAATGTAAATGCGATACTTACTTGCAAGGAAATAGCGTTTGCAGATGTCTACGTATCGTAGCAATGGATTTCTGATGCTTCTTAAAACGCGATATCGCATCTCATTTCTATGTTTCATGGTAAGATATAATATGATTTGCGAAGTGTCATGTATTCCTCGTCCACACTTCAAATGAATGTAAATGCGACACTTCTTTGCAAGGAAATAGCGTTTGCAGATGTCTACGTATCGTAGCAATGGATTTCTGATGCTTCATAAAACGCGATATCGCATCTCATTTCTATGATTCATGGTAAGATATAATATGATTTGCGAAGTGTCATGTATTCCTCGTCCACACTTCAAATGAATGTAAATGCGACACTTCCTTGCAAGGAAATAGCGTTTGCAGATGTCTACGTATCGTAGCAGTTGAATTCTAATGCTACTTAAAACGCGATATCGCATCTCATTTCTATGTTTCATGGTAAGATATAATATTATTTGCGATGTGTTATGTATTCCTCGTCTACACATCAAATGAATGTAAATGCGACACTTCCTCGCTAGGAAATAGCGTTTGCAGATGTCTACGTATCGTAGCAATGGATTTCTGATGCTTCTTAAAACGCGATATCGCATCTCATTTCTATGTTTCATGGTAAGATATAATATGATTTGCGAAGTGTCATGTATTCCTCGTCCACACTTCAAATGAATGTAAATGCGACACTTCTTTGCAAGGAAATAGCGTTTGCAGATGTCTACGTATCGTAGCAATAGAGTTCTTATGATTCTTAAAACGCGATATGGCATTACATTTCTATGTTTCATGTTGAGATATAATATGATTTGCGGAGTGTTATGTATTCCTCGTCTACACTTCAAATGAATGTGAATGCGACACTTCCTCGCTAGGAAATAGCGTTTGCAGATGTCTACGTATCGTAGCAGTTGAGTTCTAATGCTTCTTAAAACGCGATATCGCATCTAATTTCTATGTTTTTATGGTAAGATATAATATGATTTGCGAAGTGTTATGTATTCCTCGTCTACACTTCAAATGAATGTGAATGTGACACTTCCTCGCTAGGGAATAGCGTTTGCAGATGTCTGCGTATCGTAGCAGTAGAGTTCTAATGCTTCTTAAAACGCGATATCGCATCTCATTTCTATGTTTCATGGTAAGATATAATATTCATTGCGAAGTGTTATGCATTCCTCGCCTACGATTCAAATGAATGTAAATGCGACACTTCCTTGCAAGGAAATAGCGTTTGCAGATGTCTACGTATCGTAGCAGTAGAGTTCTAATGCTTCTTAGAACGCGATATCGCATCTCATTTCTATGTTTCATGGTAAGGTATAATATGATTTGCGAAGTGTTATGTATTCCTCGTCTACACTTCAAATGAATGTAAATGCGACACTTTCTTGCAAGGAAATAGCGTTTGCAGATGTCTACGTAGCGTAGCAATGGATTTCTGATGCTTCTTAAAACGCGAAATCGCATCTCATTTCTATGTTTCATGGTAAGATATAATATGATTTGCGAAGTGTCATGTATTCCTCGTCCACACTTCAAGTGAATGTAAATGCGACACTTCTTTGCAAGGAAATAGCGTTTGCAGATGTCTACGTATCGTAGCAATAGTGTTCTTATGATTCTTAAACCGCGATATCGCATCACATTTCTATGTTTCATGGTAAGATATAATATGATTTGCGAAGTGTTATGTATTCCTCGTCTACACTTCAAATGAATGTGAATGTGACACTTCCTCGCTAGGAAATAGCGTTTGCAGATGCCTGCGTATCGTAGCAATGGATTTCTGATGCTTCTTAAAACGCGATATCGCATCTCATTTCTATGTTTCATGGTAAGATATAATATGATTTGCGAAGTGTCATGTATTCCTCGTCCACACTTCAAGTGAATGTAAATGCGACACTTCTTTGCAAGGAAATAGCGTTTGCAGATGTCTACGTATCGTAGCAATAGTGTTCTTATGATTCTTAAAACGCGATATCGCATCTCATTTCAATGTTTCATGGTAAGATATAATATTCATTGCGACGTGTTATGCATTCCCCGTCTACGATTCAAGTGAATGTAAATGCGACACTTCCTCGCTAGGAAATAGCGTTTGCAAAAGTCTACCTATCGTAGCAATAGTGCTCTAATGCTTCTTAAACCGCGATATCGCATCTCATTTCTATGTTTCATGGTAAGATATAATATGATTTGCGAAGTATCATGTATTCCTCGTCTACACTTCAAATGAATGCAAATGCGACACTTCCTTGCAAGGAAATAGCGTTTGCAAATGTCTACCTATCGTAGCAGTAGTGCTCTAATGCTTCTTAGAACGCAATATCGCATCTCATTTCTATGTTTCATGTTAAGATATAATATGATTTGCGAAGTGTTATGTATTCCTCGTCTACACTTCAAATGAATGTAAATGCGACACTCCCTTGCAAGGAAATAGCGTTTGCAGATGTCTAGGTATCGTAGCAATAGAGTTTTAATGCTTTTTTAAAACGCGATATCGCATCTCATTTCTATGTTTCATGGTAAGATATAATATGATATGCGAAGTGTTATGTATTCTTCGTCTACACTTCAAATGAATGTGAATGCGACACTTCCTCGCTAGGAAATAGCGTTTGCAGACGTCTACGTATCGAAGCAATAGAGTTCAAATGCTTCTTAAAACGAGATATTGCATCTCATATCTATGTTTCATGATAAGATATAATATTCATTGCGAAGTGTTATGCATTACTCGTCTACGATTCAAATGAATGTAAATGCGACACTTCCTTGCAAGGAAATAGCGTTTGCAGATGTCTACGTGTCGTAGCAATAGAGTTCTAATGCTTCTTAAAACTCGATTTCGCATCTCATTTCTATGTTTCATGGTAAGATATAATATGATTTGCGAAGTGTTATGTATCCCTCAACTACACTTCAAATGAATGTGAATGTGACACTTCCTCGCTAGGAAATAGCGTTTGCAGATGTCTGCGTATCGTAGCAGTAGAGTTCTAATGCTTCTTAAAACGCGATATCGCATCTCATTTCTATGTTTCATGGTAAGATACAATATGATTTGCGAAGTGTTATGTATTCCTCGTCTACACTTCAAATGAATGTGAATGCGACACTTCCTCGCTAGGAAATAGCGTTTGCAGATGTCTATGTATCGAAGCAATAGAGTTCAAATGCTTCTTAAAACGAGATATTGCATCTCATATCTATGTTTCATGATAAGATATAATATTCATTGCGAAGTGTTATGTATTCCTCGTCCACACTTCAAATGAATGTAAATGCGACACTTCCTTGCAAGGAAATAGCGTTTGCAGATATCTACGTATCGTAGCAGTAGAGTTCTAATGCTTCTTAGAACGCGATATCGCATCTCATTTCTATGTTTCATGGTAAGGTATAATATGATTTGCGAAGTGTTATGTATTCCACGTCTACACTTCAAATGAATGTAAATGCGACACTTTCTTGCAAGGAAATAGCGTTTGCAGATGTCTACGTAGGGTAGCAATGGATTTCTAATGCTTCTTAAAACGCGATATCGCATCTCATTTCTATGTTTCATGGTAAGATATAATATGATTTGCGAAGTGTCATGTATTCCTCGTCCACACTTCAAGTGAATGTAAATGCGACACTTCTTTGCAAGGAAATAGCGTTTGCAGATGTCTACGTATCGTAGAAATAGTGTTCTTATGATTCTTAAAACGCGATATCGCATCACATTTCTATGTTTCATAGTAAGATATAATATGATTTGCGGAGTGTTATGTATTCCTCGTCTACACTTCAAATGAATGTGAATGCGACACTTCCACGCTAGGAAATAGCGTTTGCAGATGTCTACGTATCGTAGCAGTTGAATTCTTATGCTTCTTAAAACTCGATTTCGCATCTCATTTCTATGTTTCATGGTAAGATACAATATGATTTGCGAAGTGTTATGTATCCCTCAACTACACTTCAAATGAATGTGAATGTGACACTTCCTCGCTAGGAAATAGCGTTTGCAGATGTCTGCGTATCGTAGCAGTAGTGTTCTAATGCTTCTTAAAACGCGATATCGCATCTCATTTCTATGTTTCATGGTAAGATATAATATTCATTGCGAAGTGTTATGCATTCCTCGCCTACGATTCAAATGAATGTAAATGCGACACTTCCTTGCAAGGAAATAGCGTTTGCAGATGTCTACGTATCGTAGCAGTAGAGTTCTAATGCTTCTTAGAACGCGATATCGCATCTCATTTCTATGTTTTATGGTAAGGTATAATATGATTTGCGAAGTGTTATGCATTCCTCGCCTACGATTCAAATGAATGTAAATGCGACACTTCCTTGCAAGGAAATAGCGTTTGCAGATGTCTACGTATCGTAGCAGTAGAGTTCTAATGCTTCTTAGAACGCGATATCGCATCTCATTTCTATGTTTCATGGTAAGGTATAATATGATTTGCGAAGTGTTATGTATTCCTCGTCTACACTTCAAATGAATGTAAATGCGACACTTTCTTGCAAGGAAATAGCGTTTGCAGATGTCTACGTAGCGTAGCAATGGATTTCTGATGCTTCTTAAAACGCGATATCGCATCTCATTTCTATGTTTCATGGTAAGATATAATATGATTTGCGAAGTGTCATGTATTCCTCGTCCACACTTCAAGTGAATGTAAATGCGACACTTCTTTGCAAGGAAATAGCGTTTGCAGATGTCTACGTATCGTAGCAATAGTGTTCTTATGATTCTTAAACCGCGATATCGCATCACGTTTCTATGTTTCATGGTAAGATATAATATGATTTGCGAAGTGTTATGTATTCCTCGTCTACACTTCAAATGAATGTGAATGTGACTCTTCCTCGCTAGGAAATAGCGTTTGCAGATGTCTGCGTTTCGTAGCACTAGAGTTCTAATGCTTCTTAAAACGCGATATCGCATCTCATTTCTATGTTTCATGGTAAGATATACTATGATTTGCGGAGTGTTATGTATTCCTCGTCTACACTTCAAATGAATGCAAATGCGACACTTCCTTGCAAGGAAATAGCGTTTGCAAATGTCTACCTATCGTAGCAGTAGTGCTCTAATGCTTCTTAGAACGCAATATCGCATCTCATTTCTATGTTTCATGTTAAGATATAATATGATTTGCGAAGTGTTATGTATTCCTCGTCTACACTTCAAATGAATGTAAATGCGACACTTCCTTGCAAGGAAATAGCGTTTGCAGATGTCTAGGTATCGTAGCAATAGAGTTTTAATGCTTTTTAAAACGCGATATCGCATCTCATTTCTATGTTTCATGGTAAGATATAATATGATATGCGAAATGTTATGTATTCTTCGTCTACACTTCAAATGAATGTGAATGCGACACTTCCTCGCTAGGAAATAGCGTTTGCAGACGTCTACGTATCGAAGCAATAGAGTTCAAATGCTTCTTAAAACGAGATATTGCATCTCATATCTATGTTTCATGATAAGATATAATATTCATTGCGAAGTGTTATGCATTACTCGTCTACGATTCAAATGAATGTAAATGCGACACTTCCTTGCAAGGAAATAGCGTTTGCAGATGTCTACGTGTCGTAGCAATAGAGTTCTAATGCTTCTTAAAACTCGATTTCGCATCTCATTTCTATGTTTCATGGTAAGATATAATATGATTTGCGAAGTGTTATGTATCCCTCAACTACACTTCAAATGAATGTGAATGTGACACTTCCTCGCTAGGAAATAGCGTTTGCAGATGTCTGCGTATCGTAGCAGTAGAGTTCTAATGCTTCTTAAAACGCGATATCGCATCTCATTTCTATGTTTCATGGTAAGATACAATATGATTTGCGAAGTGTTATGTATTCCTCGTCTACACTTCAAATGAATGTGAATGCGACACTTCCTCGCTAGGAAATAGCGTTTGCAGATGTCTATGTATCGAAGCAATAGAGTTCAAATGCTTCTTAAAACGAGATATTGCATCTCATATCTATGTTTCATGATAAGATATAATATTCATTGCGAAGTGTTATGCATTCCTCGCCTACGATTCAAATGAATGTAAATGCGACACTTCCTTGCAAGGAAATAGCGTTTGCAGATGTCTACGTATCGTAGCAGTAGAGTTCTAATGCTTCTTAGAACGCGATATCGCATCTCATTTCTATGTTTCATGGTAAGGTATAATATGATTTGCGAAGTGTTATGTATTCCACGTCTACACTTCAAATGAATGTAAATGCGACACTTTCTTGCAAGGAAATAGCGTTTGCAGATGTCTACGTAGGGTAGCAATGGATTTCTAATGCTTCTTAAAACGCGATGTCGCATCTCATTTCTATGTTTCATAGTAAGATATAATATGATTTGCGAAGTGTCATGTATTCCTCGTCCACACTTCAAGTGAATGTAAATGCGACACTTCTTTGCAAGGAAATAGCGTTTGCAGATGTCTACGTATCGTAGCAATAGTGTTCTTATGATTCTTAGACCGCGATATCGCATCACATTTCTATGTTTCATGGTAAGATATAATATGATTTGCGAAGTGTTATGTATTCCTCGTCTACACTTCAAATGAATGTGAATGTGACACTTCCTCGCTAGGAAATAGCGTTTGCAGATGTCTGCGTTTCGTAGCACTAGAGTTCTAATGCTTCTTAAAACGCGATATCGCATCTCATTTCTATGTTTCATGGTAAGATATACTATGATTTGCGGAGTGTTATGTATTCCTCGTCTACACTTCAAATGAATGCAAATGCGACACTTCCTTGCAAGGAAATAGCGTTTGCAAATGTCTACCTATCGTAGCAGTAGTGCTCTAATGCTTCTTAGAACGCAATATCGCATCTCATTTCTATGTTTCATGTTAAGATATAATATGATTTGCGAAGTGTTATGTATTCCTCGTCTACACTTCAAATGAATGTAAATGCGACACTTCCTTGCAAGGAAATAGCGTTTGCAGATGTCTAGGTATCGTAGCAATAGAGTTTTAATGCTTTTTAAAACGCGATATCGCATCTCATTTCTATGTTTCATGGTAAGATATAATATGATATGCGAAATGTTATGTATTCTTCGTCTACACTTCAAATGAATGTGAATGCGACACTTCCTCGCTAGGAAATAGCGTTTGCAGACGTCTACGTATCGAAGCAATAGAGTTCAAATGCTTCTTAAAACGAGATATTGCATCTCATATCTATGTTTCATGATAAGATATAATATTCATTGCGAAGTGTTATGCATTACTCGTCTACGATTCAAATGAATGTAAATGCGACACTTCGTTGCAAGGAAATAGCGTTTGCAGATGTCTACGTGTCGTAGCAATAGAGTTCTAATGCTTCTTAAAACTCGATTTCGCATCTCATTTCTATGTTTCATGGTAAGATATAATATGATTTGCGAAGTGTTATGTATCCCTCAACTACACTTCAAATGAATGTGAATGTGACACTTCCTCGCTAGGAAATAGCGTTTGCAGATGTCTGCGTATCGTAGCAGTAGAGTTCTAATGCTTCTTAAAACGCGATATCGCATCTCATTTCTATGTTTCATGGTAAGATACAATATGATTTGCGAAGTGTTATGTTTTCCTCGTCTACACTTCAAATGAATGTGAATGCGACACTTCCTCGCTAGGAAATAGCGTTTGCAGATGTCTATGTATCGAAGCAATAGAGTTCAAATGCTTCTTAAAACGAGATATTGCATCTCATATCTATGTTTCATGATAAGATATAATATTCATTGCGAAGTGTTATGCATTCCTCGCCTACGATTCAAATGAATGTAAATGCGACACTTCCTTGCAAGGAAATAGCGTTTGCAGATGTCTACGTATCGTAGCAGTAGAGTTCTAATGCTTCTTAGAACGCGATATCGCATCTCATTTCTATGTTTCATGGTAAGGTATAATATGATTTGCGAAGTGTTATGTATTCCAAGTCTACACCTCAAATGAATGTAAATGCGACACTTTCTTGCAAGGAAATAGCGTTTGCAGATGTCTACGTAGGGTAGCAATGGATTTCTAATGCTTCTTAAAACGCGATGTCGCATCTCATTTCTATGTTTCATGGTAAGATATAATATGATTTGCGAAGTGTCATGTATTCCTCGTCCACACTTCAAGTGAATGTAAATGCGACACTTCTTTGCAAGGAAATAGCGTTTGCAGATGTCTACGTATCGTAGCAATAGTGTTCTTATGATTCTTAAAACGCGATATCGCATCACATTTCTATGTTTCATAGTAAGATATAATATGATTTGCGGAGTGTTATGTATTCCTCGTCTACACTTCAAATGAATGTGAATGCGACACTTCCACGCTAGGAAATAGCGTTTGCAGATGTCTACGTATCGTAGCAGTTGAATTCTAATGCTTCTTAAAACTCGATTTCGTATATCATTTCTATGTTTCATGGTAAGATACAATATGATTTGCGAAGTGTTATGTATCCCTCAACTACACTTCAAATGAATGTGAATGTGACACTTCCTCGCTAGGAAATAGCGTTTGCAGATGTCTGCGTATCGTAGCAGTAGTGTTCTAATGCTTCTTAAAACGCGATATCGCATCTCATTTCTATGTTTCATGGTAAGATATAATATTCATTGCGAAGTGTTATGCATTCCTCGCCTACGATTCAAATGAATGTAAATGCGACACTTCCTTGCAAGGAAATAGCGTTTGCAGATGTCTACGTATCGTAGCAGTAGAGTTCTAATGCTTCTTAGAACGCGATATCGCATCTCATTTCTATGTTTTATGGTAAGGTATAATATGATTTGCGAAGTGTTATGTATTCCTCGTCTACACTTCAAATGAATGTAAATGCGACACTTTCTTGCAAGGAAATAGCGTTTGCAGATGTCTACGTAGCGTAGCAATGGATTTCTGATGCTTCTTAAAACGCGATATCGCATCTCATTTCTATGTTTCATGGTAAGATATAATATGATTTGCGAAGTGTCATGTATTCCTCGTCCACACTTCAAGTGAATGTAAATGCGACACTTCTTTGCAAGGAAATAGCGTTTGCAGATGTCTACGTATCGTAGCAATAGTGTTCTTATGATTCTTAAACCGCGATATCGCATCACATTTCTATGTTTCATGGTAAGATATAATATGGTTTGCGAACTGTTATGTATTCCTCGTCTACACTTCAAATGAATGTGAATGTGACACTTCCTCGCTAGGAAATAGCGTTTGCAGATGTCTACCTATCGTAGCAGTAGTGCTCTAATGCTTCTTAGAACGCAATATCGCATCTCATTTCTATGTTTCATGTTAAGATATAATATGATTTGCGAAGTGTTATGTATTCCTCGTCTACACTTCAAATGAATGTAAATGCGACACTTCCTTGCAAGGAAATAGCGTTTGCAGATGTCTAGGTATCGTAGCAATAGAGTTTTAATGCTTTTTAAAACGCGATATCGCATCTCATTTCTATGTTTCATGGTAAGATATAATATGATATGCGAAGTGTTATGTATTCTTCGTCTACACTTCAAATGAATGTGAATGCGACACTTCCTCGCTAGGAAATAGCGTTTGCAGACGTCTACGTATCGAAGCAATAGAGTTCAAATGCTTCTTAAAACGAGATATTGCATCTCATATCTATGTTTCATGGTAAGATATAATATTCATTGCGAAGTGTTATGTATTCCTCGTCTACACTTCAAATGACTGTGAATGTGACACTTTCTCGCTAGGGAATAGCGTTTGCAGATGTCTGCGTATCGTAGCAGTAGAGTTCTAATGCTTCTTAAAACGCGATATCGCATCTCATTTCTATGTTTCATGGTAAGATATAATATTCATTGCGAAGTGTTATGCATTCCTCGCCTACGATTCAAATGAATGTAAATGCGACACTTCCTTGCAAGGAAATAGCGTTTGCAGATGTCTACGTATCGTAGCAGTAGAGTTCTAATGCTTCTTAGAACGCGATATCGCATCTCATTTCTATGTTTCATGGTAAGGTATAATATGATTTGCGAAGTGTTATGTATTCCTCGTCTACACTTCAAATGAATGTAAATGCGACACTTTCTTGCAAGGAAATAGCGTTTGCAGATGTCTACGTAGCGTAGCAATGGATTTCTGATGCTTCTTAAAACGCGATATCGCATCTCATTTCTATGTTTCATGGTAAGATATAATATGATTTGCGAAGTGTCATGTATTCCTCGTCCACACTTCAAGTGAATGTAAATGCGACACTTCTTTGCAAGGAAATAGCGTTTGCAGATGTCTACGTATCGTAGCAATAGTGTTCTTATGATTCTTAAACCGCGGTATCGCATCACATTTCTATGTTTCATGGTAAGATATAATATGATTTGCGAAGTGTTATGTATTCCTCGTCTACACTTCAAATGAATGTGAATGTGACACTTCCTCGCTAGGAAATAGCGTTTGCAGATGTCTGCGTTTCGTAGCAGTAGATTTCTAATGCTTCTTAAAACGCGATATCGCATCTCATTTCTATGTTTCATGGTAAGATATACTATGATTTGCGGAGTGTTATGTATTCCTCGTCTACACTTCAAATGAATGCAAATGCGACACTTCCTTGCAAGGAAATAGCGTTTGCAAATGTCTACCTATCGTAGCAGTAGTGCTCTAATGCTTCTTAGAACGCAATATCGCATCTCATTTCTATGTTTCATGGTAAGATATAATATGATTTGCGAAGTGTTATGTATTCCTCGTCTACACTTCAAATGAATGTAAATGCGACACTTCCTTGCAAGGAAATAGCGTTTGCAGATGTCTACGTATCGTAGCAGTAGAGTTCTAATGCTTCTTAGAACGCGATATCGCATCTCATTTCTATGTTTCATGGTAAGGTATAATATGATTTGCGAAGTGTTATGTATTCCTCGTCTACACTTCAAATGAATGTAAATGCGACACTTTCTTGCAAGGAAATAGCGTTTGCAGATGTCTACGTAGCGTAGCAATGGATTTCTGATGCTTCTTAAAACGCGATATCGCATCTCATTTCTATGTTTCATGGTAAGATATAATATGATTTGCGAAGTGTCATGTATTCCTCGTCCACACTTCAAGTGAATGTAAATGCGACACTTCTTTGCAAGGAAATAGCGTTTGCAGATGTCTACGTATCGTAGCAATAGTGTTCTTATGATTCTTAAACCGCGGTATCGCATCACATTTCTATGTTTCATGGTAAGATATAATATGATTTGCGAAGTGTTATGTATTCCTCGTCTACACTTCAAATGAATGTGAATGTGACACTTCCTCGCTAGGAAATAGCGTTTGCAGATGTCTGCGTTTCGTAGCAGTAGATTTCTAATGCTTCTTAAAACGCGATATCGCATCTCATTTCTATGTTTCATGGTAAGATATACTATGATTTGCGGAGTGTTATGTATTCCTCGTCTACACTTCAAATGAATGCAAATGCGACACTTCCTTGCAAGGAAATAGCGTTTGCAAATGTCTACCTATCGTAGCAGTAGTGCTCTAATGCTTCTCAGAACGCAATATCGCATCTCATTTCTATGTTTCATGGTAAGATATAATATGATTTGCGAAGTGTTATGTATTCCTCGTCTACACTTCAAATGAATGTGAATGCGACACTTCCTCGCTAGGAAATAGCGTTTGCAGATGTCTACGTATCGTAGCAGTAGAGTTCTAATGCTTCTTAGAACGCGATATCGCATCTCATTTCTATGTTTCATGGTAAGGTATAATATGATTTGCGAAGTGTTATGTTTTCCTCGTCTACACTTCAAATGAATGTGAATGCGACACTTCCTCGCTAGGAAATAGCGTTTGCAGATGTCTATGTATCGAAGCAATAGAGTTCAAATGCTTCTTAAAACGAGATATTGCATCTCATATCTATGTTTCATGATAAGATATAATATTCATTGCGAAGTGTTATGCATTCCTCGCCTACGATTCAAATGAATGTAAATGCGACACTTCCTTGCAAGGAAATAGCGTTTGCAGATGTCTACGTATCGTAGCAGTAGAGTTCTAATGCTTCTTAGAACGCGATATCGCATCTCATTTCTATGTTTCATGGTAAGGTATAATATGATTTGCGAAGTGTTATGTATTCCAAGTCTACACCTCAAATGAATGTAAATGCGACACTTTCTTGCAAGGAAATAGCGTTTGCAGATGTCTACGTAGGGTAGCAATGGATTTCTAATGCTTCTTAAAACGCGATGTCGCATCTCATTTCTATGTTTCATGGTAAGATATAATATGATTTGCGAAGTGTCATGTATTCCTCGTCCACACTTCAAGTGAATGTAAATGCGACACTTCTTTGCAAGGAAATAGCGTTTGCAGATGTCTACGTATCGTAGCAATAGTGTTCTTATGATTCTTAAAACGCGATATCGCATCACATTTCTATGTTTCATAGTAAGATATAATATGATTTGCGGAGTGTTATGTATTCCTCGTCTACACTTCAAATGAATGTGAATGCGACACTTCCACGCTAGGAAATAGCGTTTGCAGATGTCTACGTATCGTAGCAGTTGAATTCTAATGCTTCTTAAAACTCGATTTCGTATATCATTTCTATGTTTCATGGTAAGATACAATATGATTTGCGAAGTGTTATGTATCCCTCAACTACACTTCAAATGAATGTGAATGTGACACTTCCTCGCTAGGAAATAGCGTTTGCAGATGTCTGCGTATCGTAGCAGTAGTGTTCTAATGCTTCTTAAAACGCGATATCGCATCTCATTTCTATGTTTCATGGTAAGATATAATATTCATTGCGAAGTGTATGCATTCCTCGCCTACGATTCAAATGAATGTAAATGCGACACTTCCTTGCAAGGAAATAGCGTTTGGCAGATGTCTACGTATCGTAGGCAGTAGAGTTCTAATGCTTCTTAGAACGCGATATCGCATCTCATTTCTATGTTTTATGGTAAGGTATAATATGATTTGCGAAGTGTATGTATTCCTCGTCTACACTTCAAATGAATGTAAATGAGCGACACTTTCTTGCAAGGAAATAGCGTTTGCAGATGTCTACGTAGCGTAGCAATGGATTTCTGATGCTTCTTAAAACGCGATATCGCATCTCATTTCTATGTTTCATGGTAAGATATAATATGATTTGCGAAGTGTCCATGTATTCCTCGTCCACACTTCAAGTGAATGTAAATGCGACACTTCTTTGCAAGGAAATAGCGTTTGCAGATGTCTACGTATCGTAGCAAATAGTGTTCTTATGATTCTTAAACCGCGATATCGCATCACATTTCTATGTTTCATGGTAAGATATAATATGATTGCGAACTGTTATGTATTCCTCGTCTACACTTCAAATGAATGTGAATGTGACACTTCCTCGCTAGGAATAGCGTTTGCAGATGTCTGCGTTTCGTAGCACTAGAGTTCTAATGCTTCTTAAAACGCGATATCGCATCTCATTTCTATGTTTCATGGTAAGATATACTATGATTTGCGGAGTGTTATGTAGTTCCTCGTCTACACTTCAAATGAATGCAAATGCGACACTTCCTTGCAAGGAAATAGCGTTTGCAAATGTCTACCTATCGTAGCAGTAGTGCTCTAATGCTTCTTAGAACGCAATATCGCATCTCATTTCTATGTTTCATGTTAAGATATAATATGATTTGCGAAGTGTTATGTATTCCTCGTCTACACTTCAAATGAATGTAAATGCGACACTTCCTTGCAAGGAAATAGCGTTTGCAGATGTCTAGGTATCGTAGCAATAGAGTTTTAATGCTTTTTAAAACGCGATATCGCGTCTCATTTCTATGTTTCATGGTAAGATATAATATGATATGCGAAGTGTTATGTATTCTTCGTCTACACTTCAAATGAATGTGAATGCGACACTTCCTCGCTAGGAAATAGCGTTTGCAGACGTCTACGTATCGAAGCAATAGAGTTCAAATGCTTCTTAAAACGAGATATTGCATCTCATATCTATGTTTCATGGTAAGATATAATATTCATTGCGAAGTGTTATGTATTCCTCGTCTACACTTCAAATGACTGTGAATGTGACACTTCCTCGCTAGGGGAATAGCGTTTGCAGATGTCTGCGTATCGTAGCAGTAGAGTTCTAATGCTTCTTAAAACGCGATATCGCATCTCATTTCTATGTTTCATGGTAAGATATAATATTCATTGCGAAGTGTTATGCATTCCTCGCCTACGATTCAAATGAATGTAAATGCGACACTTCCTTGCAAGGAAATAGCGTTTGCAGATGTCTACGTAGGGCAGCAATGGATTTCTGATGCTTCTTAAAACGCGATATCGCATCTCATTTCTATGTTTCATGGTAAGATATAATATGATTTGCGAAGTGTCATGTATTCCTCGTCCACACTTCAAGTGAATGTAAATGCGACACTTCTTTGCAAGGAAATAGCGTTTGCAGATGTCTACGTATCGTAGCAATAGTGTTCTTATGATCTTAAAACGCGATATCGCATCACATTTCTATGTTTCTATAGTAAGATATAATATGATTTGCGGAGTGTTATGTATTCCTCGTCTACACTTCAAATGAATGTGAATGCGACACTTCCACGCTAGGAAATAGCGTTTTGCAGATGTCTACGTATCGTAGCAGTTGAATTCTAATGCTTCTTAAAACGCGATATCGCATCTCATTTCTATGTTTCATGGTAAGATATAATATTATTTGCGAAGTGTTATGTATTCCTCGTCTACACATCAAATGAATGTAAATTGCGACACTTCCTTGCAAGGAAATAGCGTTTGCAGATGTCTACGTATCGTAGCAATAGAGTTCTTATGATTCTTAAAACGCGATATCGCATCACATTTCTATGTTTCATGGTAAGGTATAATATGATTTGCGATGTGTTATGTATCCGTCCGTTCTACGTATCGTAGCAATAGCGTTCTTATGATTCTTAAAACGCGATATCGCATCTCATTTCTATGTTTCATGGTAAGATACAATAAGATTTGCGAAGTGTTATGTATTCCTCGTCTACACTTCAAATGAATGTGAATGCGACACTTCCTCGCTAGGAAATAGCGTTTGCAGATGTCTACGTATCGAAGAAATAGAGTTCAAATGCTTCTTAAAACGAGATATTGCATCTCATATCTATGTTTCATGATAAGATATAATATTCATTGCGAAGTGTTATTCATTCCTCGTCTGCGATTCAAATGAATGTAAATGCGACACTTCCTTGCAAGGAAATAGCGTTTGCAGATGTCTAAGTATCGTAGCAATAGAGTTCTAATGCTTCTTAAAACGCGATATCGCATCTCATTTCTATGTTTCATGGTAAGATATAATATGATTTGCGAAGTGTTATGTATTCCTCGTCCACACTTCAAATGAATGTAAATGCGACACTTCCTTGCAAGGAAATAGCGTTTGCAGATGTCTACGTATCGTAGCAGTTGAGTTCTAATGCATCTTAAAACGCGATATCGCATCTCATTTCTATGTTTCATGGTAAGATATAATATGATTTGCGAAGTGTTATGTATTCCTCGTCTACACTTCAAATGAATGTAAATGCGACACTTCCCTGCAAGGAAATAGCGTTTGCAGATGTCTAGGTATCGTAGCAATAGAGTTTTAATGCTTTTTAAAACGCGATATCGCATCTCATTTCTATGTTTCATGGTAAGATATAATATGATATGCGAAGTGTTATGTATTCTTCGTCTACACTTCAAATGAATGTGAATGCGACACTTCCTCGCTAGGAAATAGCGTTTGCAGACGTCTACGTATCGAAGCAATAGAGTTCAAATGCTTCTTAAAACGAGATATTGCATCTCATATCTATGTTTCATGATAAGATATAATATTCATTGCGAAGTGTTATGCATTACTCGTCTACGATTCAAATGAATGTAAATGCGACACTTCCTTGCAAGGAAATAGCGTTTGCAGATGTCTACGTGTCGTAGCAATAGAGTTCTAATGCTTCTTAAAACTCGATTTCGCATCTCATTTCTATGTTTCATGGTAAGATATAATATGATTTGCGAAGTGTTATGTATCCCTCGTCTACACTTCAAATGAATGTGAATGTGACACTTCCTCGCTAGGAAATAGCGTTTGCAGATGTCTGCGTATCGTAGCAGTAGAGTTCTAATGCTTCTTAAAACGCGATATCGCATCTCATTTCTATGTTTCATGGTAAGATATAATATGATTTGCGAAGTGTTATGTATTCCTCGTCTACACTTCAAATGAATGTGAATGTGACACTTCCTCGCTAGGAAATAGCGTTTGCAGATGTCTGCGTATCGTAGCAGTAGAGTTCTAATGCTTCTTAAAACTCGATATCGCATCTCATTTCTATGTTTCATGGTAAGATATACTATGATTTGCGGAGTGTTATGTATTCCTCGTCTACACTTCAAATGAATGCAAATGCGACACTTCCTTGCAAGGAAATAGCGTTTGCAAATGTCTACCTATCGTAGCAGTAGTGTTCTAATGCTTCTTAGAACGCGATATCGCATCTCATTTCTATGTTTCATGGTAAGATATAATATGATTTGCCAAGTGTTATGTATCCGTCGTCTACACTTCAAATGAATATAAATGCGACACTTTCTTGCATGGAAATAGCGTTTGCAAATGTCTACGTATCGTAGCAATGGATTTCTGATGCTTCTTAAAACGCGATATCGCATCTCATTTCTATGTTTCATGGTAAGATATAATATGATTTGCGAAGTGTTATGTATTCCTCGTCCACACTTCAAATGAATGTAAATGCGACACTTCCTTGCAAGGAAATAGCGTTTGCAGATGTCTACGTATCGTAGCAGTTGAGTTCTAATGCTTCTTAAAACGCGATATCGCATCTCATTTCTATGTTTCATGGTAAGATATAATATGATTTGCGAAGTGTTATGTATTCCTCGTCTACACTTCAAATGAATGTGAATGTGACACTTCCTCGCTAGGAAATAGCGTTTGCAGATGTCTGCGTATCGTAGCAGTAGAGTTCTAATGCTTCTTAAAACGCGATATCGCATCTCATTTCTATGTTTCATGGTAAGATATACTATGATTTGCGGAGTGTTATGTATTCCTCGTCTACACTTCAAATGAATGCAAATGCGACACTTCCTTGCAAGGAAATAGCGTTTGCAAATGTCTACCTATCGTAGCAGTAGTGTTCTAATGCTTCTTAGAACGCGATATCGCATCTCATTTCTATGTTTCATGGTAAGATATAATATGATTTGCGAAGTGTTATGTATCCGTCGTCTACACTTCAAATGAATATAAATGCGACACTTTCTTGCATGGAAATAGCGTTTGCAGATGTCTACGTATCGTAGCAATGGATTTCTGATGCTTCTTAAAACGCGATATCGCATCTCATTTCTATGTTTCATGGTAAGATATAATATGATTTGCGAAGTGTCATGTATTCCTCGTCCACACTTCAAGTGAATGTAAATGCGACACTTCTTTGCAAGGAAATAGCGTTTGCAGATGTCTACGTATCGAAGAAATAGAGTTCAAATGCTTCTTAAAACGAGATATTGCATCTCATATCTATGTTTCATGATAAGATATAATATTCATTGCGAAGTGTTATTCATTCCTCGTCTGCGATTCAAATGAATGTAAATGCGACACTTCCTTGCAAGGAAATAGCGTTTGCAGATGTCCAAGTATCGTAGCAATAGAGTTCTAATGCTTCTTAAAACGCGATATCGCAATTCATTTCTATGTTTCATGGTAAGATATAATATGATTTGCGAAGTGTTATGTATTCCTCGTCTACACTTCAGATGAATGTAAATGCGACACTTTCTTGCAAGGAAATAGCGTTTGCAGATATCTACGTATCGAAGCAATAGAGTTCAAATGCTTCATAAAACGAGATATTGCATCTCATATCTATGTTTCATGATAAGATATAATATTCATTGCGAAGTGTTATGCATTCCTCGTCTACGATTCAAATTAATGTAAATGGGACACTTCCATGCAAGGAAATAGCGTTTGCAGATGTCTACGTATCTTAGCAATAGAGTTCCAATGCTTCATAAAACGCGATATCGCATCTCATTTCTATGTTTCATGGTAAGATATAATATGATTTGCGAAGTGTTATGTATTCCTCGTCCACACTTCAAATGAATGTAAATGCGACACTTCCTTGCAAGGAAATAGCGTTTGCAGATGTCTACGTATCGTAGCAGTTGAGTTCTAATGCTTCTTAAAACGCGATATCGCATCTCATTTCTATGTTTCATGGTAAGATATAATATGATTTGCGAAGTGTTATGTATTCCTCGTCTACACTTCAAATGAATGTGAATGTGACACTTCCTCGCTAGGAAATAGCGTTTGCAGATGTCTGCGTATCGTAGCAGTAGAGTTCTAATGCTTCTTAAAACGCGATATCGCATCTCATTTCTATGTTTCATGGTAAGATATACTATGATTTGCGGAGTGTTATGTATTCCTCGTCTACACTTCAAATGAATGCAAATGCGACACTTCCTTGCAAGGAAATAGCGTTTGCAAATGTCTACCTATCGTAGCAGTAGTGTTCTAATGCTTCTTAGAACGCGATATCGCATCTCATTTCTATGTTTCATGGTAAGATATAATATGATTTGCGAAGTGTTATGTATCCGTCGTCTACACTTCAAATGAATATAAATGCGACACTTTCTTGCATGGAAATAGCGTTTGCAGATGTCTACGTATCGTAGCAATGGATTTCTGATGCTTCTTAAAACGCGATATCGCTTGTCATTTCTATGTTTCATGGTAAGATATAATATGATTTGCGAAGTGTTATGTATTCCTCGTCTACACTTCAAATGAATGTGAATGCGACACTTCGTCGCTAGGAAAGAGCGTTTGCAGATGTCTACGTATCGAAGCAATAGAGTTCAAATGCTTCTTAAAACGAGATATTGCATCACATATCTATGTTTCATGATAAGATATAATATTCATTGCGAATTGTTATGCATTCCTCGTCTACGATTCAAATGAATGTAAATGCGACACTTCCTTGCAAGGAAATAGCGTTTGCAGATGTCTACGTATCGTAGCAATAGAGTTCTAATGCTTCTTAAAACGCGATATCGCATCACATTTCTATGTTTCATGGTAAGATATAATATGATTTGCGAAGTGTTATGTATCCCTCGTCTACACTTCAAATGAATGTGAATGTGACACTTCCTCGCTAGGAAATAGCGTTTGCAGATGTCTGCGTATCGTAGCAGTATTGTTCAAATGCTTCTTAAAACGAGATATTGCATCTCATATCTATGTTTCATGATAAGATATAATATTCATTGCGAAGTGTTATGCATTCGTCGTCTACGATTCAAATGAATGTAAATGCGACACTTCCTTGCAAGGAAATAGCGTTTGCAGATGTCTACGTATCTAAGCAACAGAGTTCTAATGCTTCTTAGAACGCGATATCGCATCTCATTTCTATGTTTCATGGTAAGATATAATATGATTTGCGAAGTGTTATGTATCCGTCGTCTACACTTCAAATGAATATAAATGCGACACTTTCTTGCATGGAAATAGCGTTTGCAGATGTCTACGTATCGTAGCAATGGATTTCTGATGCTTCTTAAAACGCGATATCGCTTGTCATTTCTATGTTTCATGGTAAGATATAATATGATTTGCGAAGTGTTATGTATTCCTCGTCTACACTTCAAATGAATGTGAATGCGACACTTCGTCGCTAGGAAAGAGCGTTTGCAGATGTCTACGTATCGAAGCAATAGAGTTCAAATGCTTCTTAAAACGAGATATTGCATCACATATCTATGTTTCATGATAAGATATAATATTCATTGCGAATTGTTATGCATTCCTCGTCTACGATTCAAATGAATGTAAATGCGACACTTCCTTGCAAGGAAATAGCGTTTGCAGATGTCTACGTATCTAAGCAACAGAGTTCTTATGATTCTTAGAACGCTATATTGTATCTCATTTCTATGTTTCATGGTAAGATATAATATGATTTGCGAAGTGTCATGTATTCCTCGTCTACGATTCAAATGAATGTAAATGCGACACTTCCTTGCAAGGAAATAGCGTTTGCAGATGTATACGTATCGTAGCAATAGAGTTCTTATGCTTCTTAAAACGCGACATCGCATCTCAATTCTATGTTTCATGGTAAGATATAATATGATTTGCGTAGTGCTATGTATTCCTCCTCTACACATCAATGAATGTAAATGCGACACTTCCTTGTAAGGAAATAGAGTTTGCAGATGTCTACCTATCGTAGCAATAGTGTTCTAATGCTTCTTAAAACGCGATATCGCATATCATTGCTATGTTTCATGATAAGATATAATATTCATTGCGAAGTTTTATGCATTCCTCGTCTACACTTCAAATGAATGTAAATGCGACACATCCTTGCTAGGAAATAGCGTTTGCAGATGTCTACGTATCGTAGCAATAGAGTTCTTATCATTCTTAAAACGCGATATCGCATCTCATTTCTATATTTCATGGTAAGATATAATATGATTTGCGAAGTATTATGTATTCCTCGTCTACACTTCAAATGAATGTGAATGCCACACTTCCTCGCTAGGAAATGGCGTTTGCAGATGTCTACGTATCGTAGCAATAGATTTCTAATGCTTCTTAAAACGCGATATCGCAACTCATTTCTATGTTTCATGGTAAGATATAATATGATTTGCGAAGTGTCATGTATTCCTCGTCTACACTTCAAATGAATGTAAATGCGACACTTCCTTGCAAGGAAATAGCGTTTGCAGATGTCTACGTATCGAAGCAATAGAGTTCAAATGCTTCTTAAAGCGCGATATCGCATCTCATTTCTATGTTTCATGGTAAGATATAATATGATCTGCGATGTATCATGTATTCCTCGTCTACACTTCAAATAAATGTAAATGCGACACTTCCTTGCAAGGAAATAGCGTTTGCAGATGTCTACGTATCGAAGCAATAGTGTTCAAATGCTTCTTAAAACGAGATATCGCATCTCATTTCTATGTTTCATGGTAAGATATAATATGATTTGCGAAGTGTTATGTATTCCTCGTCTACACTTCAAATGAATGTGAATGTGACACTTCCTCGCTATGAAATAGCGTTTGCAGATGTCTGCGTATCGTAGCAATAGAGTTCAAATGCTTCTTAAAACGAGATATTGCATCTCATATCTATGTTTCATGATAAGATATAATATTCATTGCGAAGTGTTATGCATTACTCGTCTACGATTCAAATGAATGTAAATGCGACACTTTCTTGCAAGGAAATAGCGTTTGCAGATGTCTACGTATCGTAGCAGTTGAGTTCTAATGCTTCTTAAAACGCGATATCGCATCTCATTTCTATGTTTCATGGTAAGATATAATATGATTTGCGAAGTGTTATGTATTCCTCGTCTACACTTCAAATGAATGTAAATGCGACACATCCTTGCTAGGAAATAGCGTTTGCAGATGTCTACGTATCGTAGCAATAGAGTTCTTATCATTCTTAAAACGCGATATCGCATCTCATTTCTATATTTCATGGTAAGATATAATATGATTTGCGAAGTATTATGTATTCCTCGTCTACACTTCAAATGAATGTGAATGCCACACTTCCTCGCTAGGAAATGGCGTTTGCAGATGTCTACGTATCGTAGCAATAGATTTCTAATGCTTCTTAAAACGCGATATCGCAACTCATTTCTATGTTTCATGGTAAGATATAATATGATTTGCAAAGTGTCATGTATTCCTCGTCTACACTTCAAATGAATGTAAATGCGACACTTCCTTGCAAGGAAATAGCGTTTGCAGATGTCTACGTATCGAAGCAATAGAGTTCAAATGCTTCTTAAAGCGCGATATCGCATCTCATTTCTATGTTTCATGGTAAGATATAATATGATCTGCGATGTATCATGTATTCCTCGTCTACACTTCAAATAAATGTAAATGCGACACTTCCTTGCAAGGAAATAGCGTTTGCAGATGTCTACGTATCGAAGCAATAGTGTTCAAATGCTTCTTAAAACGAGATATCGCATCTCATTTCTATGTTTCATGGTAAGATATAATATTATTTGCGAAGTGTTATGTATCCCTCGTCTACACTTCAAATGAATGTAAATGCGACACTTCCTTGCAAGGAAATAGCGATTGCAGATGTCTACGTATCGAAGCAATAGAGTTCAAATGCTTCTTAAAACGAGATATTGCATCTCATATCTATGTTTCATGATAAGATATAATATTCATTGCGAAGTGTTATGCATTACTCGTCTACGATTCAAATGAATGTAAATGCGACACTTTCTTGCAAGGAAATAGCGTTTGCAGATGTTTACGTATCGTAGCAGTTGAGTTCTAATGCTTCTTAAAACGCGATATCGCATCTCATTTCTATGTTTCATGGTAAGATATAATATGATTTGCGAAGTGTTATGTATTCCTCGTCTACACTTCAAATGAATGTGAATGTGACACTTCCTCGCTAGGAAATAGCGTTTGCAGATGTCTACGTATCGTAGCAGTTGAGTTCTAATGCTTCTTAAAACGCGATATCGCATCTCATTTCTATGTCTCATGGTAAGATATAATATGATTTGCGAAGTGTTATGTATTCCTCGTCTACACTTCAAATGAATGTGAATGTGACACTTCCTCGCTATGAAATAGCGTTTGCAGATGTCTGCGTATCGTAGCAGTAGAGTTCTAATGCTTCTTAGAACGCGATATCGCATCTCATTTCTATGTTTCATGGTAAGATATAATATGATTTGCGAAGTGTTATGTATTCCTCGTCTACACTTCAAATGAATGTAAATGCGACACTTCCTTGCAAGGAAATAGCATTTGCAGATGTCTAGGTATCGTAGCAATAGAGTTTTAATGCTTCTTAAAACGCGATATCGCATCTCATTTCTATGTTTCATGGTAAGATATAATATGATATGCGAAGTGTTATGTATTCCTCGTCTACACTTCAAATGAATGTGAATGCGACACTTCTTCGCTAGGAAATAGCGTTTGCAGACGTTTACCTATCGAAGCAATAGAGTTCAAATGCTTCTTAAAACGAGATATTGCATCTCATATCTATGTTTCATGATAAGATATAATATTCATTGCGAAGTGTTATGCATTACTCGTCTACGATTCAAATGAATGTAAATGCGACACTTCCTGGCAAGGAAATAGCGTTTGCAGATGTCTACGTGTCGTAGCAATAGAGTTCTAATGCTTCTTAAAACTCGATATCGCATCTCATTTCTATGTTTCATGGTAAGATATAATATTATTTGCGAAGTGTTATGTATTCCTCGTCTACACATCAAACGAATGTAAATGCGACACTTCCTTGCAAGGAAATAGCGTTTGCAGATGTCTACGTATCGTAGCAATAGAGTTCTTATGACTCTTAAAACGCGATATCGCATCACATTTCTATGTTTCATGGTAAGATATAATTTGATTTGCGGAGTGTTATGTATTCCTTGTCTACACTTCAAATGAATGTGAATGCGACACTTCCTCGCTAGGAAATAGCGTTTGCAGATGTCTACGTATCGTAGCAATAGAGTTCTTATCATTCTTAAAACGCGATATCGCATCTCATTTCTATATTTCATGGTAAGATATAATATGATTTGCGAAGTATTATGTATTCCTCGTCTACACTTCAAATGAATGTGAATGCCACACTACCTCGCTAGGAAATGGCGTTTGCAGATGTCTACGTATCGTAGCAATAGATTTCTAATGCTTCTTAAAACGCGATATCGCAACTCATTTCTATGTTTCATGGTAAGATATAATATGATTTGCGAAGTGTCATGTATTCCTCGTCTACACTTCAAATGAATGTGAATGCGACACTTCCACGCTAGGAAATAGCGTTTGCAGATGTCTACGTATCGTAGCAGTTGAATTCTAATGCTTCTTAAAACGCGATATCGCATCTCATTTCTATGTTTCATGGTAAGATATAATATTATTTGCGAAGTGTTATGTATTCCTCGTCTACACATCAAATGAATGTAAATGCGACACTTCCTTGCAAGGAAATAGCGTTTGCAGATGTCTACGTATCGTAGCAATAGAGTTCTTATGATTCTTAAAACGCGATATCGCATCACATTTCTATGTTTCATGGTAAGATATAATATGATTTGCGGAATGTTATGTACTCCTCGTCTACACTCCAAATGAATGTGTATGCGACACTTCCTCGCTAGGAAATAGCGTTTGCAGATGTCTACGTATCGTAGCAGTTGAGTTCTAATGCTTCTTAAAACGCGATATTGCATCTCATTTCTATGTTTCATGGTAAGATGTAATATGATTTGCGAAGTGTTATCTATTCCTCGTCTACACATCAAATGAATGTAAATGCGACACTTCCTTGCAAGGAAATAGCGTTTGCAGATGTCTACGTATCGTAGCAATAGAGTTCTTATGATTCTTAAAACGCGATATCGCATCTCATTTCTATGTTTCATGGTAAGGTATAATATGATTTGCGAAGTGTTATGTATCCGTCGTCTACGTATCGTAGCAATAGCGTTCTTATGATTCTTAAAACGCGATATCGCATCTCATTTCTATGTTTCATGGTAAGATACAATATGATTTGCGAAGTGTTATGTATTCCTCGTCTACACTTCAAATGAATGTGAATGCTACACTTCCTCGCTAGGAAATAGCGTTTGCAGATGTCTACGTATCGAAGCAATAGAGTTCAAATGCTTCTTAAAACGAGATATTGCATCTCATATCTATGTTTCATGATAAGATATAATATTCATTGCGAAGTGTTGCGCATTCCTCGTCTGCGATTCAAATGAATGTAAATGCGACACTTCCTTGCAAGGAAATAGCGTTTGCAGATGTCTAAGTATCGTAGCAATAGAGTTCTAATGCTTCTTAAAACGCGATATCGCATCACATTTCTATGTTTCATGGTAAGATATAATATGATTTGCGGAGTGTTATGTATTCCTCGTCTACACTTCAAATGAATGTGAACGCGACACTCCCTCGCTAGGAAATAGCGTTTGCAGATGTCTACGTATCGTAGCAGTTGAGTTCTAATGCTTCTTAAAACGCGATATCGCATCTCATTTCTATGTTTCATGGTAAGATATAATATGATTTGCGAAGTGTTATGTATTCCTCGTCTACACATCAAATGAATGTAAATGCGACACTTCCTTGCAAGGAAAAAGCGTTTGCAGATGTCTACGTATCGTAGCAATAGAGTTCTTATGATTCTTAAAGCGCGATATCGCATCTCATTTCTATGTTTCATGGTAAGGTATAATATGATTTGCGAAGTGTTATGTATCCGTCGTCTACGTATCGTAGCAATAGCGTTCTTATGATTCTTAAAACGCGATATCGCATCTCATTTCTATGTTTCATGGTAAGATACAATATGATTTGCGAAGTGTTATGTATTCCTCGTCTACACTTCAAATGAATGTGAATGCGACACTTCCTCGCTAGGAAATAGCGTTTGCCGATGTCTACGTATCGAAGAAATAGAGTTCAAATGCTTCTTAAAACGAGATATTGCATTTCATATCTATGTTTCATGATAAGATATAATATTCATTGCGAAGTGTTATTCATTCCTCGTCTGCGATTCAAATGAATGTAAATGCGACACTTCCTTGCAAGGAAATAGCGTTTGCAGATGTCTAAGTATCGTAGCAATAGAGTTCTAATGCTTCTTAAAACGCGATATCGCAATTCATTTCTATGTTTCATGGTAAGATATAATATGATTTGCGAAGTGTTATGTATTCCTCGTCTACACTTCAGATGAATGTAAATGCGACACTTTCTTGCAAGGAAATAGCGTTTGCAGATATCTACGTATCGAAGCAATAGAGTTCAAATGCTTCATAAAACGAGATATTGCATCTCATATCTATGTTTCATGATAAGATATAATATTCATTGCGAAGTGTTATGCATTCCTCGTCTACGATTCAAATTAATGTAAATGCGACACTTCCTTGCTAGGAAATAGCGTTTGCAGATGTCTGCGTATCGTAGCAGTAGAGTTCTAATGCTTCTTAAAACGCGATATCGCATCTCATTTCTATGTTTCATGGTAAGATATACTATGATTTGCGGAGTGTTATGTATTCCTCGTCTACACTTCAAATGAATGCAAATGCGACACTTCCTTGCAAGGAAATAGCGTTTGCAAATGTCTACCTATCGTAGCAGTAGTGTTCTAATGCTTCTTAGATCGCGATATCGCATCTCATTTCTATGTTTCATGGCAAGATATAATATGATTTACGAAGTGTTATGTATCCGTCGTCTACACTTCAAATGAATATAAATGCGACACTTTCTTGCATGGAAATAGCGTTTGCAGATGTATACGTATCGTAGCAATAGAGTTCTTATGCTTCTTAAAACGCGATATCGCATCTCATTTCTATGTTTCATGGTAAGATATAATATGATTTGCGTAGTGCTATGTATTCCTCCTCTACACATCAAATGAATGTAAATGCGACACTTCCTTGTAAGGAAATAGAGTTTGCAGATGTCTACCTATCGTAGCAATAGTGTTCTAATGCTTCTTAAAACGCGATATCGCATCTCATTGCTATGTTTCATGATAAGATATAATATTCATTGCGAAGTGTTATGCATTCCTCGTCTACACTTCAAATGAATGTAAATGCGACACATCCTTGCTAGGAAATAGCGTTTGCAGATGTCTACGTATCGTAGCAATAGAGTTCTTATCATTCTTAAAACGCGATATCGCATCTCATTTCTATATTTCATGGTAAGATATAATATGATTTGCGAAGTATTATGTATTCCACGTCTACACTTCAAATGAATGTGAATGTGACACTTCCTCGCTAGGAAATAGCGTTTGCAGATGTCTGCGTATCGTAGCAGTATTGTTCAAATGCTTCTTAAAACGAGATATTGCATCTCATATCTATGTTTCATGATAAGATATAATATTCATTGCGAAGTGTTATGCATTCGTCGTCTACGATTCAAATGAATGTAAATGCGACACTTCCTTGCAAGGAAATAGCGTTTGCAGATGTCTACGTATCTAAGCAACAGAGTTCTAATGCTTCTTAGAACGCGATATCGCATCTCATTTCTATGTTTCATGGTAAGATATAATATGATTTGCGAAGTGTTATGTATCCGTCGTCTACACTTCAAATGAATATAAATGCGACACTTTCTTGCATGGAAATAGCGTTTGCAGATGTCTACGTATCGTAGCAATGGATTTCTGATGCTTCTTAAAACGCGATATCGCTTGTCATTTCTATGTTTCATGGTAAGATATAATATGATTTGCGAAGTGTTATGTATTCCTCGTCTACACTTCAAATGAATGTGAATGCGACACTTCGTCGCTAGGAAAGAGCGTTTGCAGATGTCTACGTATCGAAGCAATAGAGTTCAAATGCTTCTTAAAACGAGATATTGCATCACATATCTATGTTTCATGATAAGATATAATATTCATTGCGAATTGTTATGCATTCCTCGTCTACGATTCAAATGAATGTAAATGCGACACTTCCTTGCAAGGAAATAGCGTTTGCAGATGTCTACGTATCGTAGCAATAGAATTCTAATGCTTCTTAAAACGCGATATCGCATCACATTTCTATGTTTCATGGTAAGATATAATATGATTTGCGAAGTGTTATGTATCCCTCGTCTACACTTCAAATGAATGTGAATGTGACACTTCCTCGCTAGGAAATAGCGTTTGCAGATGTCTGCGTATCGTAGCAGTATTGTTCAAATGCTTCTTAAAACGAGATATTGCATCTCATATCTATGTTTCATGATAAGATATAATATTCATTGCGAAGTGTTATGCATTCGTCGTCTACGATTCAAATGAATGTAAATGCGACACTTCCTTGCAAGGAAATAGCGTTTGCAGATGTCTACGTATCTAAGCAACAGAGTTCTTATGATTCTTAGAACGCTATATTGTATCTCATTTCTATGTTTCATGGTAAGATATAATATGACTTGCGAAGTGTCATGTATTCCTCGTCTACGATTCAAATGAATGTAAATGCGACACTTCCTTGCAAGGAAATAGCGTTTGCAGATGTATACGTATCGTAGCAATAGAGTTCTTATGCTTCTTAAAACGCGATATCGCATCTCATTTCTATGTTTCATGGTAAGATATAATATGATTTGCGTAGTGCTATGTATTCCTCCTCTACACATCAATGAATGTAAATGCGACACTTCCTTGTAAGGAAATAGAGTTTGCAGATGTCTACCTATCGTAGCAATAGTGTTCTAATGCTTCTTAAAACGCGATATCGCATATCATTGCTATGTTTCATGATAAGATATAATATTCATTGCGAAGTGTTATGCATTCCTCGTCTACACTTCAAATGAATGTAAATGCGACACATCCATGCTAGGAAATAGCGTTTGCAGATGTCTACGTATCGTAGCAATAGAGTTCTTATCATTCTTAAAACGCGATATCGCATCTCATTTCTCTATTTCATGGTAAGATATAATATGATTTGCGAAGTATTATGTATTCCTCGTCTACACTTCAAATGAATGTGAATGCGACACTTCCTTGCAAGGAAATAGCGTTTGCAGATGTCTACGTATCGAAGCAATAGAGTTCAAATGCTTCTTAAAGCGCGATATCGCATCTCATTTCTATGTTTCATGGTAAGATATAATATGATCTGCGATGTATCATGTATTCCTCGTCTACACTTCAAATAAATGTAAATGCGACACTTCCTTGCAAGGAAATAGCGTTTGCAGATGTCTACGTATCGAAGCAATAGTGTTCAAATGCTTCTTAAAACGAGATATCGCATCTCATTTCTATGTTTCATGGTAAGATATAATATGATTTGCGAAGTGTTATGTATTCCTCGTCTACACTTCAAATGAATGTGAATGTGACACTTCCTCGCTATGAAATAGCGTTTGCAGATGTCTGCGTATCGTAGCAATAGAGTTCAAATGCTTCTTAAAACGAGATATTGCATCTCATATCTATGTTTCATGATAAGATATAATATTCATTGCGAAGTGTTATGCATTACTCGTCTACGATTCAAATGAATGTAAATGCGACACTTTCTTGCAAGGAAATAGCGTTTGCAGATGTCTACGTATCGTAGCAGTTGAGTTCTAATGCTTGTTAAAACGCGATATCGCATCTCATTTCTATGTTTCATGGTAAGATATAATATGATTTGCGAAGTGTTATGTATTCCTCGTCTACACTTCAAATGAATGTAAATGCGACACATCCTTGCTAGGAAATAGCGTTTGCAGATGTCTACGTATCGTAGCAATAGAGTTCTTATCATTCTTAAAACGCGATATCGCATCTCATTTCTATATTTCATGGTAAGATATAATATGATTTGCGAAGTATTATGTATTCCTCGTCTACACTTCAAATGAATGTGAATGCCACACTTCCTCGCTAGGAAATGGCGTTTGCAGATGTCTACGTATCGTAGCAATAGATTTCTAATGCTTCTTAAAACGCGATATCGCAACTCATTTCTATGTTTCATGGTAAGATATAATATGATTTGCAAAGTGTCATGTATTCCTCGTCTACACTTCAAATGAATGTAAATGCGACACTTCCTTGCAAGGAAATAGCGTTTGCAGATGTCTACGTATCGAAGCAATAGAGTTCAAATGCTTCTTAAAGCGCGATATCGCATCTCATTTCTATGTTTCATGGTAAGATATAATATGATCTGCGATGTATCATGTATTCCTCGTCTACACTTCAAATAAATGTAAATGCGACACTTCCTTGCAAGGAAATAGCGTTTGCAGATGTCTACGTATCGAAGCAATAGTGTTCAAATGCTTCTTAAAACGAGATATCGCATCTCATTTCTATGTTTCATGGTAAGATATAATATGATTTGCGAAGTGTTATGTATCCCTCGTCTACACTTCAAATGAATGTAAATGCGACACTTCCTTGCAAGGAAATAGCGATTGCAGATGTCTACGTATCGAAGCAATAGAGTTCAAATGCTTCTTAAAACGAGATATTGCATCTCATATCTATGTTTCATGATAAGATATAATATTCATTGCGAAGTGTTATGCATTACTCGTCTACGATTCAAATGAATGTAAATGCGACACTTTCTTGCAAGGAAATAGCGTTTGCAGATGTCTACGTATCGTAGCAGTTGAGTTCTAATGCTTCTTAAAACGCGATATCGCATCTCATTTCTATGTTTCATGGTAAGATATAATATGATTTGCGAAGTGTTATGTATTCCTCGTCTACACTTCAAATGAATGTGAATGTGACACTTCCTCGCTAGGAAATAGCGTTTGCAGATGTCTACGTATCGTAGCAGTTGAGTTCTAATGCTTCTTAAAACGCGATATCGCATCTCATTTCTATGTCTCATGGTAAGATATAATATGATTTGCGAAGTGTTATGTATTCCTCGTCTACACTTCAAATGAATGTGAATGTGACACTTCCTCGCTATGAAATAGCGTTTGCAGATGTCTGCGTATCGTAGCAGTAGAGTTCTAATGCTTCTTAGAACGCGATATCGCATCTCATTTCTATGTTTCATGGTAAGATATAATATGATTTGCGAAGTATTATGTATTCCACGTCTACACTTCAAATGAATGTGAATGCCACACTTCCTCGCTAGGAAATGGCGTTTGCAGATGTCTACGTATCGTAGCAATAGATTTCTAATGCTTCTTAAAACGCGATATCGCAACACAT
>NW_027490710.1:0-69174 GCF_050948175.1 Xylocopa sonorina | reverse complement strand
GATTGCGAAGTGTTATGTATTCCTCGTCTACAACTCAAATGAATGTAAATGCGACACTTCCTTGCAGGGAAATAGCGTTTGCAGATGTCTACGTTTCGAAGCAATAGAGTTCAAATGCTTCTTAAAACGAGATATTGCATCTCATATCTATGTTTCATGATAAGATATAATATTCATTGCGAAGTGTTATGCATTCCTCGTCTACGATTCAAATGAATGTAAATGCGACACTTCCTTGCAAGGAGAATAGCGTTTGCAGATGTCTACGTATCGTAGCAATAGAGTTCTTATAATTCTTAAACGCGATATCGCATCTCATTTCTATGTTTCATGGGTAAGGTATAACATGATTTGCGAAGTGTTATGTATTCCTCGCCTACACTTCAAGTGAATGTAAATGCGACACTTCCTTGCAAGGAATAGCGTCTGCAGATGTCTAGGTATCGTAGCAATAGAGTTCTAATGCTTCTTAAAAACGCGATATCGCATCTCATTTCTATGTTTCATGGTAAGATGTAATATGATTTGCGAAGTGTATGCATTCCTCGTCTACGATTCAAATGAATGTAAATGCGACACTTCCTTGCAAGGAAATAGCGTTTTGCAGATGTCTACGTATCGTAGCAACAGAGTTCTTATGATTCTAGAACGATATATCGCATCTAATTTCTATGTTTCATGGTAAGGTATAATATGATTTGCGAAGTGTTATGTATTCTTCGTCTACACTTCAAATGAATGTGAATGCGACACTTTCTCGCTAGGAAATAGCGTCTGCAGATGTCTAGGTATCGTAGCAATAGAGTTCTTATGATTCTTAAAACGCGATATCGCATCTCATTTCTATGTTTCATGGTAAGATATAACATGATTTGCGAAGTGTTATGTATTCCTCGTCTACACTTCAAATGAATGTGAATGCGATACTTCCTCGCTAGGAAATAGCGTTTCAGATGTCTACGTATCGTAGCAATAGATTTCTAATGCTTTTTAAACGGCGATATCGCATCTCATTTCTATGTTTCATGGTAAGATATAATATGATTTGCGAAGTGTTATGTATTCCTCGTCTACAACTCAAATGAATGTAATGCGACACTTCCTTGCAGGGAAATAGCGTTTGCAGATGTCTACGTTTCGAAGCAATAGAGTTCAAAATGCTTCTTTAAAACGAGATATTGCATCTCATATCTATGTTTCATGATAAGATATAATATTCATTGCGAAGTGTATATGCATTCCTCGTCTACGATTCAAATGAATGTAAATGCGACACTTCCTTGCAAGGAAATAGCGTTTGCAGATGTCTACGTATCGTAGCAATAGAGTTCTTATAATTCTAAAACGCGATATCGCATCTCATTTCTATGTTTCATGGTAAGGTTATAACATGATTTGGCGAAGTGTTATGTATTCCTCGCCTACACTTCAAGTGAATGTAAATGCGACACTTCCTTGCAAGGAAATAGCGTTTGCAGATGTCTACGTATCGAAGCAATAGAGTTCTAATGCTTCTTACAACGCGATATCGCATCTCATTTCTATGTTTCATGGTAAGATATAACATGATTTGCGAAGTGTTATGTATAACCTCGTCTACACTTCAAATGAATGTGAATGCGGCACTTCCTTGCAAGGAAATAGCGTTTGCAGATGTCTACGTATCGAAGCAATAGAGTTCAAATGCTTCTTAAAACGAGATATTGCATCTCATATCTATGTTTCATGATAAGATATAATATTCATTGGGAAGTGTTATGCTTTTCCTCGTCTACGGTTCAAATGAATGTAAATGCGACACTTCCTTGCAAGGAAATAGCGTTCGCAAATGTCTACCTATCGTAGCAATAGTGTTCTAATTCTTCTTAAAACGCGATATCGCATCTCATTTCTATGTTTCATGGTAAGGTATAATATGATTTGCGAGTGTTATGTATCCTCGTCTACACTTCATATGAATGTAAATGCGACACTTCCTTGCAAGGAAATAGCGTTTGCAGATGTCTACGTATCGAAGCAATAGAGTTCAAATGCTTCTTAAAACGCGATATCGCATCTCATTTCTATGTTTCATGGTAAGATATAAGATGATTAGATATGTGTCATGTATTCCTCGTCTACACTTCAAATGAATGTAAATGCGACACTTCCATCCAAGGAAATAGCGTTTGCAGATGTCTACGTATCGTAACAATAGAGTTCTTATGATACTTAAAACGCGATATCGCATCCTCATTTCTATGATTCATGGTAAGATATAATATGATTGCGAAGTGTTATGTATTCCTCGTCTACACTTCAAATGAATGTGAATGCGATGCTTCCTCGCTAGGAAATAGCGTTTGCAGATGTCTACGTATCGTAGCAATAGCTTTCTAATGCTTCCTAAAAGGCGATATCGCATCTCATTTCTATGTTTCATGGTAAGATATAACATGATTTGCGAAGTGTCATGTATTCCTCGTCTACACTTCAAATGAATGTGAATGCGATACTTCCCCGCTAGGAAATAGCGTTTGCAGATGTCTACGTATCGTAGCAATAGCTTTCTAATGCTTCTTAAAACGCGATATCGCATCTCAATTTCTATGTTTCATGGTAAGATATAAGATGATTAGCTATGTGTCATGTATTCCTCGTCTACACTTCAAATGAATGTAAATGCGACACTTCCTTGTTAGGAAATAGCGTCTGCAGATGTCTGGGTATCGTAGCATAGAGTTCTAATGCTTCTTAAAACGCGATATCGCATCTCATTTCTACGTTTCATGGTAAGATGTAATATGATTTGCGAAGTGTTATGCAATTCCTCGTCTACGATTCAAATGAATGTAAATGCGACACTTCCTTGCAAGGAAATAGCGTTTGCAGATGTCTACGTATCGTAGCAATAGAGTTCTTATGATTCCTTAAAACGATACATCGCATCTCATTTCTATGTTTCATGGTAAGGTATAATATGATTTGCGAAGTGTTTATGTATTCCTCGTCTACACTTCAAATGAATGTGAATGCGATACTTCCTCGCTAGGAAATAGCGTTTGCAGATGTCTACCTATCGTAGCAATAGTGTTCTAATTCTTCTTAAAACGCGATATCGCATCTCATTTCTATGTTTCATGGTAAGGTATAATATGATTTGCGAAGTGTTATGTATACCTCGTGTACACCTCAAATGAATGTAAATGCGACACTTCCTTGCAAGGAAATAGCGTTTGCAAATGTCTACCTATCGTAGCAATAGTGTTTCAATTCTTCTTAAAACGCGATATCGCATCTCATTTCTATGTTTCATGGTAAGGTATAATATGATTTGCGAAGTGTTATGTATTCCTCGTCTACACTTCAAATGAATGTAAATGCGACAACTTCCTTGCAAGGAAATAGCGTTTGCAGATGTCTACGTATCGTAGCAATGGATTTCTGATGCCTTCTTAAAACGCGATATCGCATCTCATTTCTATGTTTTATGGTAAGATATAATATGATTTGCGTAGTGTTATGTATTCCTCGTCTACACTTCAAATGATGTAAATGCGACACTTCCTGCTGGGAAATAGCGTCTGCAGATGTCTACGTATCGAAGCAATAGAGTTTAAATGCTTCTTAAAACGAGATACTGCATCTCATATCTATGTTTTATGATAAGATATAATATTCATAGCGAAGTGTTATGCATTCCTCGACTACGATTCAAATGAATGTAAATGCGACACTTCCTTGCAAGAGAAATAGCGTTTGCAGATGTCTACGTATCGTAGCAAATGGATTTCTAATGCTTCTTAAATCGCGATATCGCATCTCATTTCTATGTTTCATGGTAAGATGTATATGATTTGCGAAGTGTTATGTATTCCTCGTCTACACTTCAAATGATGTAAATGCGACACTTCCTTGCTAGGAAATAGCGTCTGCAGATGTCTAGGTATCGTAGCAATAGAGTTCTAATGCTTCTTAAAACGCGATATCGCATCTCATTTCTATGTTTCATGGTAAGATATAATATGATTTGCAAAGTGTTATGTATTCCTTGTCTCAACTTCAAATGAATGTAAATGCGACACTTCCTTGCAAGGAAATAGCGTTTGCAGATGTCTACGTATCGAAGCAATAGAGTTCAAATGCTTCTTAAAACGAGATATTGCATCTCATATCTATGTTTCATGATAGGATATAATATTCATTGCGAATTGTTATGCATTCCTCGTCTACGATTCAAACGAATGTAAATGCGACACTTCCTTGCAAGGAATGGATTTCTGATGCTCTTAAAACGCGATATCGCATCTCATTTCTATGTTTTATGGTAAGATATAATATGATTTGCGAAGTGTTATGTATTCCTTGTCTACACTTCAAATGAATGTAAATGCGACACTTTCTTGCAAGGAAATAGCGTTTGCAGATGTCTACGTATCGTAGCAATGGATTTCTGTTGCTTCTTAAAACGCGATATCGCATCTCATTTCTATGTTTTATGGTAAGATAATATATGATTTGCGAAGTGTTATGTATTCCTCGTCTACACTTCAAATGAATGTAAATGCGACACTTCCTTGCAAGGAAATAGCGTTTGCAGATGTCTACGTATCGAAGCAATAGTGTTCAAGTGCTTCTTAAACGAGATATTGCATTTCATATCTATGCTTCATGATAAGATATAATATTCATTGCGAAGTGTTATGCTTTTCCTCGTCTACGGTTCAAATGAATGTAAAATGCGGACACTTCCTTGCAAGGAAATAGCGTTTGCAGATGTCTACGTATCGTAGCAATGGATTTCTGATGCTTCTTAAAACGCGATATCGCATCTCATTTCTATGTTTTATGGTAAGATGTAATATGATTTGCGAAGTGTTACGTATTCCTCGTCTACACTTCAAATGAATGTAAATGCGACACTTCCTTGCAAGGAAATAGCGTTTGCAGATGTCTACGTATCGAAGCAATAGTGTTCAAATGCTTCTTAAAACGCGATATCGCATCTCATTTCTATGTTTCATGGTAAGATATAATATGATTTGCGAAGTGTTATGCATTCCTCGTCTACGATTCAAATGAACGTAAATGCGACACCTCCTTCCAAGGAAATAGCGTTTGCAGATGTCTACGTATCGTAACAATAGAGTTCTTGTGATACTTAAAACGCGATATCGCATCTCATTTCTATGATTCATGGTAAGATATAATATGATTTGCGAAGTGTTATGTATTCCTCGTCTACACTTCAAATGAATGTGAATGCGATACTTCCTCGCTAGGAAATAGCGTTTGCAGATGTCTACGTATCGTAGCAATAGCTTTCTAATGCTTCCTAAAACGCGATATCGCATCTCATTTCTATGTTTCATGGTAAGATATAACATGATTTGCGAAGTGTTATGTATTCCTCGTCTACACTTCAAATGAATGTGAATGCGATACTTCCTTGCAAGGAAATAGCGTTTGCAAATGTCTACCTATCGTAGCAATAGTGTTCTAATTCTTCTTAAAACGCGATATCGCATCTCATTTCTATGTTTCATGGTAAGGTATAATATGATTTGCGAAGTGTTATGTATTCCTCGTCTACACTTCAAATGAATGTAAATGCGACACTTCCTTGCAAGGAAATAGCGCTTGCAGATGTCTACGTATCGTAGCAATGGGTTTCTGATGCTTCTTAAAACGCGATATCGCATCTCATTTCTATGTTTTATGGTAAGATATAATATGATTTGCGAAGTGTTATGTATTCCTCGTCTACATTTCAAATGAATGTAAATGCGACACTTCCTTGCAAGGAAATAGCGCTTGCAGATGTCTACGTATCGTAGCAATGGATTTCTGATGCTTCTTAAAACGCGATATCGCATCTCATTTCTATGTTTTATGGTAAGGTATAATATGATTTGCGAAGTGTTATGTATTCCTCGTCTACACTTCAAATGAATGTAAATGCGACACTTCCTTGCTAGGAAATAGCGTCTGCAGATGTCTACCTATCGTAGCAATAGTGTTCTAATTCTTCTTAAAACGCGATATCGCATCTCATTTCTATGTTTCATGGTAAGGTATAATATGATTTGCGAAGTGTTATGCATTCCTCGTCTACGATTCAAATGAAAGTAAATGGGACACTTCCTTGCTAGGAAATAGCGTCTGCAGATGTCTAGGTATCGTAGCAATAGAGTTCTAATGCTTCTTAAAACGCGATATCGCATCTCATTTCTATGTTTCATGGTAAGATGTAATATGATTTGCGAAGTGTCATGTACACCTCGTCTACACATCAAATGAATGTAAATGCGACAGTTCCTTGCCAGGAAATAGCGTCTGCAGATGTCTACGTATCGAAGCAATAGAGTTTAAATGCTTCTTAAAACGAGATACTGCATCTCATATCTATGTTTTATGATAAGATATAATATTCATAGCGAAGTGTTATGCATTCCTCGACTACGATTCAAATGAATGTAAATGCGACACTTCCTTGCAAGGAAATAGCGTTTGCAGATGTCTACGTATCGTAGCAATAGATTTCTAATGCTTCTTAAAACGCGATATCGCATCTCATTTCTATGTTTCATGGTAAGATATAATATTCATTGCGAAGTGTTATGCTTTTCCTCGTCTACGGTTCAAATGAATGTAAATGCGACACTTCCTTGCAAGGAAATAGCGTTTGCAAATGTCTACCTATCGTAGCAATAGTGTTCTAATTCTTCTTAAAACGCGATATCGCATCTCATTTCTATGTTTCATGGTAAGGTATAATATGATTTGCGAAGTGTTATGTATTCCTCGTCTTCACTTCAAATGAATGTAAATGCGACACTTCCTTGCAAGGAAATAGCGTTTGCAGATGTCTACGTATCGTAGCAATGGATTTCTGATGCTTCTTAAAACGCGATATCGCATCTCATTTCTATGTTTTATGGTAAGATATAATATGATTTGCGAAGTGTTATGTATTCCTCGTCTACACTTCAAATGAATGTAAATGCGACACTTCCTTGCAATGAAATAGCGTTTGCAGATGTCTTCGCATCGAAGCAATAGAGTTCAAATGCTTCTTAAAACGAGATATCGCATCTCATTTCTATGATTCATGGTAAGATATAATATGATTTGCGAAGTGTTATGTATTCCTCGTCTACACTTCAAATGAATGTGAATGCGATACTTCCTCGCTAGGAAATAGCGTTTGCAGATGTCTACGTATCGTAGCAATAGCTTTCTAATGCTTCCTAAAACGCGATATCGCATCTCATTTCTATGTTTCATGGTAAGATATAACATGATTTGCGAAGTGTCATGTATTCCTCGTCTACACTTCAAATGAATGTGAATGCGATACTTCCCCGCTAGGAAATAGCGTTTGCAGATGTCTACGTATCGTAGCAATAGCTTTCTAATGCTTCTTAAAACGCGATATCGCATCTCATTTCTATGTTTCATGGTAAGATATAAGATGATTAGCTATGTGTCATGTATTCCTCGTCTACACTTCAAATGAATGTAAATGCGACACTTCCTTGTTAGGAAATAGCGTCTGCAGATGTCTGGGTATCGTAGCAATAGAGTTCTAATGCTTCTTAAAACGCGATATCGCATCTCATTTCTACGTTTCATGGTAAGATGTAATATGATTTGCGAAGTGTTATGCATTCCTCGTCTACGATTCAAATGAATGTAAATGCGACACTTCCTTGCAAGGAAATAGCGTTTGCAGATGTCTACGTATCGTAGCAATAGAGTTCTTATGATTCTTAAAACGATACATCGCATCTCATTTCTATGTTTCATGGTAAGGTATAATATGATTTGCGAATTGTTATGCATTCCTCGTCTACGATTCAAACGAATGTAAATGCGACACTTCCTTGCAAGGAATGGATTTCTGATGCCTCTTAAAACGCGATATCGCATCTCATTTCTATGTTTTATGGTAAGATATAATATGATTTGCGAAGTGTTATGTATTCCTTGTCTACACTTCAAATGAATGTAAATGCGACACTTTCTTGCAAGGAAATAGCGTTTGCAGATGTCTACGTATCGTAGCAATGGATTTCTGTTGCTTCTTAAAACGCGATATCGCATCTCATTTCTATGTTTTATGGTAAGATAATATATGATTTGCGAAGTGTTATGTATTCCTCGTCTACACTTCAAATGAATGTAAATGCGACACTTCCTTGCAAGGAAATAGCGTTTGCAGATGTCTACGTATCGAAGCAATAGTGTTCAAGTGCTTCTTAAAACGAGATATTGCATTTCATATCTATGCTTCATGATAAGATATAATATTCATTGCGAAGTGTTATGCTTTTCCTCGTCTACGGTTCAAATGAATGTAAATGCGACACTTCCTTGCAAGGAAATAGCGTTTGCAGATGTCTACGTATCGTAGCAATGGATTTCTGATGCTTCTTAAAACGCGATATCGCATCTCATTTCTATGTTTTATGGTAAGATGTAATATGATTTGCGAAGTGTTACGTATTCCTCGTCTACACTTCAAATGAATGTAAATGCGACACTTCCTTGCAAGGAAATAGCGTTTGCAGATGTCTACGTATCGAAGCAATAGTGTTCAAATGCTTCTTAAAACGCGATATCGCATCTCATTTCTATGTTTCATGGTAAGATATAATATGATTTGCGAAGTGTTATGCATTCCTCGTCTACGATTCAAATGAACGTAAATGCGACACCTCCTTCCAAGGAAATAGCGTTTGCAGATGTCTACGTATCGTAACAATAGAGTTCTTGTGATACTTAAAACGCGATATCGCATCTCATTTCTATGTTTCATGGTAAGATATAAGATGATTAGCTATGTGTCATGTATTCCTCGTCTACACTTCAAATGAATGTAAATGCGACACTTCCTTGTTAGGAAATAGCGTCTGCAGATGTCTGGGTATCGTAGCAATAGAGTTCTAATGCTTCTTAAAACGCGATATCGCATCTCATTTCTACGTTTCATGGTAAGATGTAATATGATTTGCGAAGTGTTATGCATTCCTCGTCTACGATTCAAATGAATGTAAATGCGACACTTCCTTGCAAGGAAATAGCGTTTGCAGATGTCTACGTATCGCAGCAATAGAGTTCTTATGATTCTTAAAACGATACATCGCATCTCATTTCTATGTTTCATGGTAAGGTATAATATGATTTGCGAAGTGTTATGTATTCCTCGTCTACACTTCAAATGAATGTGAATGCGATACTTCCTCGCTAGGAAATAGCGTTTGCAGATGTCTACCTATCGTAGCAATAGTGTTCTAATTCTTCTTAAAACGCGATATCGCATCTCATTTCTATGTTTCATGGTAAGGTATAATATGATTTGCGAAGTGTTATGTATACCTCGTGTACACCTCAAATGAATGTAAATGCGACACTTCCTTGCAAGGAAATAGCGTTTGCAAATGTCTACCTATCGTAGCAATAGTGTTCTAATTCTTCTTAAAACGCGATATCGCATCTCATTTCTATGTTTCATGGTAAGGTATAATATGATTTGCGAAGTGTTATGTATTCCTCGTCTACACTTCAAATGAATGTAAATGCGACACTTCCTTGCAAGGAAATAGCGTTTGCAGATGTCTACGTATCGTAGCAATGGATTTCTGATGCTTCTTAAAACGCGATATCGCATCTCATTTCTATGTTTTATGGTAAGATATAATATGATTTGCGTAGTGTTATGTATTCCTCGTCTACACTTCAAATGAATGTAAATGCGACACTTCCTTGCTGGGAAATAGCGTCTGCAGATGTCTACGTATCGAAGCAATAGAGTTTAAATGCTTCTTAAAACGAGATACTGCATCTCATATCTATGTTTTATGATAAGATATAATATTCATAGCGAAGTGTTATGCATTCCTCGACTACGATTCAAATGAATGTAAATGCGACACTTCCTTGCAAGGAAATAGCGTTTGCAGATGTCTACGTATCGTAGCAATGGATTTCTAATGCTTCTTAAATCGCGATATCGCATCTCATTTCTATGTTTCATGGTAAGATGTAATATGATTTGCGAAGTGTTATGTATTCCTCGTCTACACTTCAAATGAATGTAAATGCGACACTTCCTTGCTAGGAAATAGCGTCTGCAGATGTCTAGGTATCGTAGCAATAGAGTTCTAATGCTTCTTAAAACGCGATATCGCATCTCATTTCTATGTTTCATGGTAAGATATAATATGATTTGCAAAGTGTTATGTATTCCTTGTCTCAACTTCAAATGAATGTAAATGCGACACTTCCTTGCAAGGAAATAGCGTTTGCAGATGTCTACGTATCGAAGCAATAGAGTTCAAATGCTTCTTAAAACGAGATATTGCATCTCATATCTATGTTTCATGATAGGATATAATATTCATTGCGAATTGTTATGCATTCCTCGTCTACGATTCAAACGAATGTAAATGCGACACTTCCTTGCAAGGAATGGATTTCTGATGCCTCTTAAAACGCGATATCGCATCTCATTTCTATGTTTTATGGTAAGATATAATATGATTTGCGAAGTGTTATGTATTCCTTGTCTACACTTCAAATGAATGTAAATGCGACACTTTCTTGCAAGGAAATAGCGTTTGCAGATGTCTACGTATCGAAGCAATAGTGTTCAAGTGCTTCTTAAAACGAGATATTGCATTTCATATCTATGCTTCATGATAAGATATAATATTCATTGCGAAGTGTTATGCTTTTCCTCGTCTACGGTTCAAATGAATGTAAATGCGACACTTCCTTGCAAGGAAATAGCGTTTGCAGATGTCTACGTATCGTAGCAATGGATTTCTGATGCTTCTTAAAACGCGATATCGCATCTCATTTCTATGTTTTATGGTAAGATGTAATATGATTTGCGAAGTGTTACGTATTCCTCGTCTACACTTCAAATGAATGTAAATGCGACACTTCCTTGCAAGGAAATAGCGTTTGCAGATGTCTACGTATCGAAGCAATAGTGTTCAAATGCTTCTTAAAACGCGATATCGCATCTCATTTCTATGTTTCATGGTAAGATATAATATGATTTGCGAAGTGTTATGCATTCCTCGTCTACGATTCAAATGAACGTAAATGCGACACCTCCTTCCAAGGAAATAGCGTTTGCAGATGTCTACGTATCGTAACAATAGAGTTCTTGTGATACTTAAAACGCGATATCGCATCTCATTTCTATGATTCATGGTAAGATATAATATGATTTGCGAAGTGTTATGTATTCCTCGTCTACACTTCAAATGAATGTGAATGCGATACTTCCTCGCTAGGAAATAGCGTTTGCAGATGTCTACGTATCGTAGCAATAGCTTTCTAATGCTTCCTAAAACGCGATATCGCATCTCATTTCTATGTTTCATGGTAAGATATAACATGATTTGCGAAGTGTTATGTATTCCTCGTCTACACTTCAAATGAATGTGAATGCGATACTTCCTTGCAAGGAAATAGCGTTTGCAAATGTCTACCTATCGTAGCAATAGTGTTCTAATTCTTCTTAAAACGCGATATCGCATCTCATTTCTATGTTTCATGGTAAGGTATAATATGATTTGCGAAGTGTTATGTATTCCTCGTCTACACTTCAAATGAATGTAAATGCGACACTTCCTTGCAAGGAAATAGCGCTTGCAGATGTCTACGTATCGTAGCAATGGGTTTCTGATGCTTCTTAAAACGCGATATCGCATCTCATTTCTATGTTTTATGGTAAGATATAATATGATTTGCGAAGTGTTATGTATTCCTCGTCTACATTTCAAATGAATGTAAATGCGACACTTCCTTGCAAGGAAATAGCGTTTGCAGATGTCTACGTATCGTAGCAATGGATTTCTGATGCTTCTTAAAACGCGATATCGCATCTCATTTCTATGTTTTATGGTAAGGTATAATATGATTTGCGAAGTGTTATGTATTCCTCGTCTACACTTCAAATGAATGTAAATGCGACACTTCCTTGCTAGGAAATAGCGTCTGCAGATGTCTACCTATCGTAGCAATAGTGTTCTAATTCTTCTTAAAACGCGATATCGCATCTCATTTCTATGTTTCATGGTAAGGTATAATATGATTTGCGAAGTGTTATGCATTCCTCGTCTACGATTCAAATGAAAGTAAATGGGACACTTCCTTGCTAGGAAATAGCGTCTGCAGATGTCTAGGTATCGTAGCAATAGAGTTCTAATGCTTCTTAAAACGCGATATCGCATCTCATTTCTATGTTTCATGGTAAGATGTAATATGATTTGCGAAGTGTCATGTACACCTCGTCTACACATCAAATGAATGTAAATGCGACAGTTCCTTGCCAGGAAATAGCGTCTGCAGATGTCTACGTATCGAAGCAATAGAGTTTAAATGCTTCTTAAAACGAGATACTGCATCTCATATCTATGTTTTATGATAAGATATAATATTCATAGCGAAGTGTTATGCATTCCTCGTCTACGATTCAAATGAATGTAAATGCGACACTTCCTTGCAAGGAAATAGCGTTTGCAGATGTCTACGTATCGTAGCAACAGAGTTCTTATGATTCTTAAAACGATATATTGCATCTAATTTCTATGTTTCATGGTAAGGTATAATATGATTTGCGAAGTGTTATGTATTCTTCGTCTACACTTCAAATGAATGTGAATGCGACACTTTCTCGCTAGGAAATAGCGTCTGCAGATGTCTAGGTGTCGTAGCAATAGAGTTCTTATGATTCTTAAAACGCGATATCGCATCTCATTTCTATGTTTCATGGTAAGATATAACATGATTTGCGAAGTGTTATGTATACCTCGTCTACACTTCAAATGAATGTAAATGCGACAGTTCCTTGCTAGGAAATAGCGTCTGCACATGTCTACGTATCCGAGCAATAGAGTTTAAATGCTTCTTAAAACGAGATACTGCATCTCATATCTATGTTTTATGATAAGATATAATATTCACAGCGAAGTGTTATGCATTCCTCGACTACGATTCAAATGAATGTAAATGCGACACTTCCTTGCAAGGAAATAGCGTTTGCAGATGTCTACGTATCGTAGCAATAGATTTCTAATGCTTCTTAAAACGTGATATCGCATCTCATTTCTATGTTTCATGGTAAGATATAATATTCATTGCGAAGTGTTATGCTTTTCCTCGTCTACGGTTCAAATGAATGTAAATGCGACACTTCCTTGCAAGGAAATAGCGTTTGCAAATGTCTACCTATCGTAGCAATAGTGTTCTAATTCTTCTTAAAACGCGATATCGCATCTCATTTCTATGTTTCATGGTAAGGTATAATATGATTTGCGAAGTGTTATGTATTCCTCGTCTACACCTCAAATGAATGTAAATGCGACACTTCCTTGCAGGGAAATAGCGTTTGCAGATGTCTACGTATCGAAGCAATAGAGTTCAAATGCTTCTTAAAACGAGATATTGCATCTCATATCTATGTTTCATGATAAGATATAATATTCATTGCGAAGTGTTATGCATTCCTCGTCTACGATTCAAATGAATGTAAATGCGACACTTCCTTGCAAGGAAATAGCGTTTGCAGATGTCTACGTATCGTAGCAACAGAGTTCTTATGATTCTTAAAACGATATATCGCATCTAATTTCTATGTTTCATGGTAAGGTATAATATGATTTGCGAAGTGTTATGTATTCTTCGTCTACACTTCAAATGAATGTGAATGCGACACTTTCTCGCTAGGAAATAGCGTCTGCAGATGTCTAGGTATCGTAGCAATAGAGTTCTTATGATTCTTAAAACGCGATATCGCATCTCATTTCTATGTTTCATGGTAAGATATAACATGATTTGCGAAGTGTTACGTATTCCTCGTCTACACTTCAAATGAATGTGAATGCGATACTTCCTCGCTAGGAAATAGCGTTTGCAGATGTCTACGTATCGTAGCAATAGATTTCTAATGCTTTTTAAAACGGCGATATCGCATCTCATTTCTATGTTTCATGGTAAGATATAATATGATTTGCGAAGTGTTATGTATTCCTCGTCTACAACTCAAATGAATGTAAATGCGACACTTCCTTGCAGGGAAATAGCGTTTGCAGATGTCTACGTTTCGAAGCAATAGAGTTCAAATGCTTCTTAAAACGAGATATTGCATCTCATATCTATGTTTCATGATAAGATATAATATTCATTGCGAAGTGTTATGCATTCCTCGTCTACGATTCAAATGAATGTAAATGCGACACTTCCTTGCAAGGAAATAGCGTTTGCAGATGTCTACGTATCGTAGCAATGGAGTTCTTATAATTCTTAAACCGCGATATCGCATCTCATTTCAATGTTTCATGGTAAGGTATAATATGATTTGCGAAGTGTTATGTATTCCTCGCCTACACTTCAAGTGAATGTAAATGCGACACTTCCTTGCAAGGAAATAGCGTTTGCAGATGTCTACGTATCGAAGCAATAGAGTTCTAATGCTTCTTACAAAGCGATATCGCATCTCATTTCTATGTTTCATGGTAAGATATAACATGATTTGCGAAGTGTTATGTATACCTCGTCTACTCTTCAAATGAATGTGAATGCGATACTTCCTCGCTAGGAAATAGCGTTTGCAGATGTCTACGTATCGTAGCAATAGAGTTCTTATGATTCTTAAAACGATACATCGCATCTCATTTCTATGTTTCATGGTAAGGTATAATATGATTTGCGAAGTGTTATGTATTCTTCGTCTACACTTCAAATGAATGTGAATGCGACACTTTCTCTCTAGGAAATAGCGTCTGCAGATGTCTACGTATCGTAGCAATAGCTTTCTAATGCTTCTTAAAACGCGATATCGCATCTCATTTCTATGTTTCATGGTAAGATATAACATGATTTGCGAAGTGTCATGTATTCCTCGTCTACACTTCAAATGAATGTGAATGCAATACTTCCTCGCTAGGAAATAGCGTTTGCAGATGTCTACGTATAGTAGCAATAGATTTCTAATGCTTTTTAAAACGGCGATATCGCATCTCATTTCTATGTTTCATGGTAAGATATAATATGATTTGCGAAGTGTTATGTATTCCTCGTCTACACCTCAAATGAATGTAAATGCGACACTTCCTTGCAGGGAAATAGCGTTTGCAGATGTCTACGTATCGAAGCAATAGAGTTCAAATGCTCCTTAAAACGAGATATTGCATCTCATATCTATGTTTCATGATAAGATATAATATTCATTGCGAATTATTATGTATTCCTCGTCTAGACTTCAAATGAATGTGAATGCGACACTTTCTCGCTAGGAAATAGCGTCTGCAGATGTCTAGGTATCGTAGCAATAGCTTTCTAATGCTACTTAAAACACGATATCGCATCTCATTTCTATGTTTCATGGTAAGATATAACATGATTTGCGAAGTGTCATGTATTCCTCGTCTACACTTCAAATGAATGTGAATGCAATACTTCCTCGCTAGGAAATAGCGTTTGCAGATGTCTACGTATCGTAGCAATAGATTTCTAATGCTTTTTAAAACGGCGATATCGCATCTCATTTCTATGTTTCATGGTAAGATATAATATGATTTGCGAAGTGTTATGTATTCCTCGTCTACACCTCAAATGAATGTAAATGCGACACTTCCTTGCAGGGAAATAGCGTTTGCAGATGTCTACGTATCGAAGCAATAGAGTTCAAATGCTTCTTAAAACGAGATATTGCATCTCATTACTATGTTTCATGATAAGATATAATATTCATTGCGAAGTGTTATGCATTCCTCGTCTACGATTCAAATGAATGTAAATGCGACACTTCCTTGCAAGGAAATAGCGTTTGCAGATGTCTACGTATCGTAGCAATAGAGTTCTTATAATTCTTAAAACGCGATATCGCATCTCATTTCTATGTTTCATGGTAAGGTATAATATGATTTGCGAAGTGTTATGTATTCCTCGTCTACACTTCAAATGAATGTAAATGCGACACTTCCTTGCTAGCAAATAGCGTCTGCAGATGTCTAGGTATCGTAGCAATAGAGTTCTAATGCTTCTTAAAACGCGATATCGCATCTCATTTCTATGTTTCATGGTAAGATGTAATATGATTTGCAAAGTGTTATGTATTCCTTGTCTCAACTTCAAATGAATGTAAATGCGACACTTCCTTGCAAGGAAATAGCGTTTGCAGATGTCTACGTATCGAGGCAATAGAGTTCAAATGCTTCTTAAAACGAGATATTGCATCTCATATCTATGTTTCATGATAGGATATAATATTCATTGCGAATTGTTATGCATTCCTCGTCTACGATTCAAACGAATGTAAATGCGACACTTCCTTGCAAGGAATGGATTTCTGATGCCTCTTAAAACGCGATATCGCATCTCATTTCTATGTTTTATGGTAAGATATAATATGATTTGCGAAGTGTTATGTATTCCTTGTCTACACTTCAAATGAATGTAAATGCGACACTTTCTTGCAAGGAAATAGCGTTTGCAGATGTCTACGTATCGTAGCAATGGATTTCTGTTGCTTCTTAAAACGCGATATCGCATCTCATTTCTATGTTTCATGGTAAGATATAATATGATTTGCGAAGTGTTATGTATTCCTCGTCTACACTTCAAATGAATGTAAATGCGACACTTCCTTGCTGGGAAATAGCGTCTGCAGATGTCTACGTATCGAAGCAATAGAGTTTAAATGCTTCTTAAAACGAGATACTGCATCTCATATCTATGTTTTATGATAAGATATAATATTCATAGCGAAGTGTTATGCATTCCTCGACTACGATTCAAATGAATGTAAATGCGACACTTCCTTGCAAGGAAATAGCGTTTGCAGATGTCTACGTATCGTAGCAATGGATTTCTAATGCTTCTTAAATCGCGATATCGCATCTCATTTCTATGTTTCATGGTAAGATGTAATATGATTTGCGAAGTGTTATGTATACCTCGTCTACACTTCAAATGAATGTAAATGCGACACTTCCTTGCAAGGAAATAGCGTTTGCAGATGTCTACGTATCGAAGCAATAGTGTTCAAATGCTTCTTAAAACGAGATATTGCATCTCATATCTATGCTTCATGATAAGATATAATATTCATTGCGAATTGTTATGCTTTTCCTCGTCTACGGTTCAAATGAATGTAAATGCGACACTTCCTTGCAAGGAAGTAGCGTTTGCAGATGTCTACGTATCGTAGCAATAGAGGTCATATGATTCTTAAAACGCGATATCGCATCTCATTTCTATGCTTCATGGTAAGATATAACATGATTTGCGAAGTGTTATGTATTCCTCGTCTACACTTCAAATGAATGTAAATGCGACACTTCCTTGCAAGGAAATAGCGTTTGCAGATGTCTAGGTATCGTAGCAATAGAGTTTTAACGCTTCTTAAAACGCGATATCGCATCTCATTTCTATGTTTCATGGTAAGATGTAATATGATTTGCGAAGTGTTATGTATTCCTCGTCTACACTTCAAATTAATGTAAATGTGACACTTCCTTGCAAGGAAATAGCGTTAGCAAATATCTGCCTATCGTAGCAATTGTATTCTAATGCTTCTTAAAATGCGATATCGCATCTCACTTCTATGTTTCATGGTAAGATACAATATGATTTGCGAACTGTTATGTATTCCTCGTCTACACCTCAAATGAATGTAAATGCGACACTTCCTTGCAGGGAAATAGCGTTTGCAGATGTCTACGTATCGTAGCAATAGAGTTCTTATGATTCTTAAAACGATATATCGCATCACATTTCTATGTTTCATGATAAGATATAATATACATTTGCGAAGTGTTATGCATTCCTCGTCTACGATTCAAATGAAAGTAAATGCGACACTTCCTTGCAAGGAAATAGCGTTTGCGGATGTCTACGTATCGTAGCAATAGATTTCTAATGCTTCTTAAAACGCGATATCGCACCTCATTTCTATGTTTCATGGTAAGATATAATATGATTTGCGAAGTGTTATGTATTCCCCGTCTACACCTCAAATGAATGTAAATGCGACACTTCCTTGCAGGGAAATAGCGTTTGCAGATGTCTACGTATCGAAGCAATAGAGTTCAAATGCTTCTTAAAACGAGATATTGCATCTCATATCTATGTTTCATGATACGATATAATATTCATTGCGAAGTGTTATGCATTCCTCGTCTACGATTCAAATGAACGTAAATGCGACACCTCCTTCCAAGGAAATAGCGTTTGCAGATGTCTACGTATCGTAGCAATAGCTTTCTAATGCTTCTTAAAACGCGATATCGCATCTCATTTCTATGTTTCATGGTAAGATATAAGATGATTAGCTATGTGTCATGTATTCCTCGTCTACACTTCAAATGAATGTAAATGCGACACTTCCTTGTTAGGAAATAGCGTCTGCAGATGTCTGGGTATCGTAGCAATAGAGTTCTAATGCTTCTTAAAACGCGATATTGCATCTCATTTCTACGTTTCATGGTAAAATGTAATATGATTTGCGAAGTGTTATGCATTCCTCGTCTACGATTCAAATGAAAGTAAATGCGACACTTCCTTGCAAGGAAATAGCCTTTGCGGATGTCTACGTATCGTAGCAATAGATTTCTAATGCTTCTTAAAACGCGATATCGCACCTCATTTCTATGTTTCATGGTAAGATATAATATGATTTGCGAAGTGTTATGTATTCTTCGTCTACACCTCAAATGAATGTAAATGCGACACTTCCTTGCAGGGAAATAGCGTTTGCAGATGTCTACGTATCGAAGCAATAGAGTTCAAATGCTTCTTAAAACGAGATATTGCATCTCATATCTATGTTTCATGATAAGATATAATATGATTTGCGAAGTGTTATGTATTCCTCGTCTACACCTCAAATGAATGTAAATGCGACACTTCCTTGCAGGGAAATAGCGTTTGCAGATGTCTACGTATCGAAGCAATAGAGTTCAAATGCTTCTTAAAACGAGATATTGCATCTCATATCTATGTTTCATGATAAGATATAATATTCATTGCGAAGTGTTATGCATTCCACGTCTACGATTCAAATGAATGTAAATGCGACACTTCCTTGCAAGGAAATAGCGTTTGTAGATGTCTACGTATCGTAGCAATGGATTTCTGATGCTTCTTAAAACGCGATATCGCATCTCATTTCTATGTTTTATGGTAAGATATAATATGATCTGCGAAGTGTTATGTATTCCTCGTCTACACTTCAAATGAATGTAAATGCGACACTTTCTTGCAAGGAAATAGCGTTTGCAGATGTCTACGTATCGAAGCAATAGAGTTCAAATGCTTCTTAAAACGAGATATTGCATCTCATATCTATGTTTCATGATAAGATATAATATTCATTGCGAATTATTATGTATTCCTCGTCTAGACTTCAAATGAATGTAAATGCGACACTTCCTTGCCAGGAAATAGCGTCTGCAGATGTCTAGGTATCGTAGCAATAGAGTTCTAATGCTTCTTAAAACGCGATATCGCATCTCCTTTCTATATTTCATGGTAAGATATAATATGATATGCGAAGTGTTATGTATTCCTCGTCTACACTTCAAATGTATGTAAATGCGACACTTCCTTGCAAGGAAATAGCGTTTGCAGATGTCTACGTATCGAAGCAATAGAGATCAAATGCTTCTTAAAACGCGATATCGCATCTCATTTCTATGTTTCATGGTAAGATATAATATGATTTGCGAAGTGTTATGCATTCCTCGTCTACGATTCAAATGAACGTAAATGCGACACCTCCTTCCAAGGAAATAGCGTTTGCAGATGTCTACGTATCGTAACAATAGAGTTCTTATGATACTTAAAACGCGATATCGCATCTCATTTCTATGATTCATGGTAGGATATAATATGATTTGCGAAGTGTTATGTATTCCTCGTCTACACTTCAAATGAATGTGAATGCGATACTTCCTCGCTAGGAAATAGCGTTTGCAGATGTCTACGTATCGTAGCAATAGCTTTCTAATGCTTCCTAAAACGCGATATCGCATCTCATTTCTATGTTTCATGGTAAGATATAACATGATTTGCGAAGTGTCATGTATTCCTCGTCTACACTTCAAATGAATGTGAATGCGATACTTCCCCGCTAGGAAATAGCGTTTGCAGATGTCTACGTATCGTAGCAATAGCTTTCTAATGCTTCTTAAATCGCGATATCGCATCTCATTTCTATGTTTCATGGTAAGATAGAAGATGATTAGCTATGTGTCATGTATTCCTCGTCTACACTTCAAATGAATGTAAATGCGACTCTTCCTTGTTAGGAAATAGCGTCTGCAGATGTCTGGGTATCGTAGCAATAGAGTTCTAATGCTTCTTAAAACGCGATATCGCATCTCATTTCTACGTTTCATGGTAAAATGTAATATGATTTGCGAAGTGTTATGCATTCCTCGTCTACGATTCAAATGAATGTAAATGCGACACTTCCTTGCAAGGAAATAGCGTTTGCAGATGTCTACGTATGGTAGCAATAGAGTTCTTATGATTCTTAAAACGATATATCGCATCTCATTTCTATGTTTCATGGTAAGGTATAATATGATTTGCGAAGTGTTATGTATTCTTCGTCTACACTTCAAATGAATGTGAATGCGACACTTTCTCGCTAGGAAATAGCGTCTGCAGATGTCTAGGTATCGTAGCAATATAGTTCTTATGATTCTTAAAACGCGATATCGCATCTCATTTCTATGTTTCATGGTAAGATATAACATGATTTGCGAAGTGTTATGTATTCCTCGTCTACACTTCAAATGAATGTGAATGCGATACTTCCTCGCTAGGAAATGGCGTTTGCAGATGTCTACGTATCGTAGCAATAGCTTTCTAATGCTTCTTAAAACGCGATATCGCATCTCATTTCTATGTTTCATGGTAAGATGTAATATGATTTGCGAAGTGTTATGTATTCCTCGTCTACACTTCAAATGAATGTAAATGCGACACTTCCTTGCTAGGAAATAGCGTCTGCAGATGTCTACCTATCGTAGCAATAGTGTTCTAATTCTTCTTAAAACGCGATATCGCATCCCATTTCTATGTTTCATGGTAAATTATAATGTGATTTGCGAAGTGTTATGTATTCCTCGTCTACACTTCAAATGAATGTAAATGCGACACTTCCTTGCAAGGAAATAGCGTTTGCAGATGTCTACGTATCGAAGCAATAGAGTTCAAATGCTTCTTAAAACGAGATATTGCATCTCATATCTATGTTTCATGATAAGATATAATATTCATTGCGAATTATTATGTATTCCTCGTCTAGACTTTAAATGAATGTAAATGCGACACTTCCTTGCCAGGAAATAGCGTCTGCAGATGTCTAGGTATCGTAGCAATAGAGTTCTAATGCTTCTTAAAACGCGATATCGCATCTCCTTTCTATATTTCATGGTAAGATATAATATGATTTGCGAAGTGTTATGTATTCCTCGTCTACACTTCAAATGTATGTAAATGCGACACTTCCTTGCAAGGAAATAGCGTTTGCAGATGTCTACGTATCGTAGCAATAGATTTCTAATGCTTTTCAAAACGGCGATATCGCATCTCATTTCTATGTTTCATGGTAAAATATAATATGATTTGCGAAGTGTTATGTATTCCTCGTCTACACCTCAAATGAATGTAAATGCGACACTTCCTTGCAGGGAAATAGCGTTTGCAGATGTCTACGTATCGAAGCAATAGAGTTCAAATGCTTCTTAAAACGAGATATTGCATCTCATATCTATGTTTCATGATAAGATATAATATTCATTGCGAAGTGTCATGCATTCCTCGTCTACGATTCAAATGAATGTAAATGCGACACTTCCTTGCAAGGAAATAGCGTTTGCAGATGTCTACGTATCGTAGCAATAGAGTTCTTATAATTCTTAAAACGCGATATCGCATCTCATTTCAATGTTTTATGGTAAGATATAATATGATTTGCGAAGTGTTATGTATTCCTCGTCTACACTTCAAATGAATGTAAATGCGACACTTCCTTGCAAGGAAATAGCGTTTGCAGATGTCTACGTATCGAAGCAATAGTGTTCAAGTGCTTCTTAAAACGAGATATTGCATCTCATATCTATGCTTCATGATAAGATATAACATTCATTGCGAAGTGTTATGCTTTTCCTCGTCTACACTTCAAATGAATGTAAATGCGACACTTCCTTGCAAGGAAATAGCGTTTGCAAATGTCTACCTATCGTAGCAATAGTGTTCTAATTCTTCTTAAAACGCGATATCGCATCTCATTTCTATGTTTCATGCTAAGGTATAATATGATTTGCGAAGTATTATGTATTCCTCGTCTACACTTCAAATGAATGTAAATGCGACACTTCCTTGCAAGGAAATAGCGTTTGCAGATGTCTACGTATCGTAGCAATGGATTTCTGATGCTTCTTAAAACGCGATATCGCATCTCATTTCTATGTTTTATGGTAAGATATAATATGATTTGCGAAGTGTTATGTATTCCTCGTCTACACTTCAAATGAATGTAAATGCGACACTTCCTTGCAAGGAAATAGCGTTTGCAGATGTCTACGTATCGAAGCAATAGAGTTCAAATGCTTCTTAAAAACGAGATATGGCATCTCATATCTATGTTTCATGATAAGATATAATATTCATTGCGAATTATTATGTATTCCTCGTCTAGACTTCAAATGAATGTAAATGCGACACTTCCTTGCCAAGAAATAGCGTCTGCAGATGTCTAGGTATCGTAGAAATAGAGTTCTAATGCTTCTTAAAACGCGATATCGCATCTCATTTCTATGTTTCATGGTAAGATGTAATATGATTTGCGAAGTGTTATGTATTCCTCGTCTACACTTCAAATGAATGTAAATGCGACACTTCCTCGCTAGGAAATAGCGTTTGCAGATGTCTACGTATCGTAGCAATAGATTTCTAATGCTTTTTAAAACGCGATATCGCATCTCATTTCTATGTTTCATGGTAAGATATAATATGATTTGCGAAGTGTCACGTATTCCTCGTCTACACTTCAAATGAATGTAAATGCGACACTTCCTTGCTAGGAAATAGCGTCTGCAGATGTCTACATATCGAAGCAATAGAGTTTAAATGCTTCTTAAAACGAGATACTGCATCTCATATCTATGATTTATGATAAGATATAATATTCATAGCGAAGTGTTATGCATTCCTCGACTACGATTCAAATGAATGTAAATGCGACACTTCCTTGCAAGGAAATAGCGTTTGCAGATGTCTACGTATCGTAGCAATAGATTTCTAATGCTTCTTAAAACGCGATATCGCATCTCATTTCTATGTTTCATGGTAAGATGTAATATGATTTGCGAAGTGTTACGTATTCCTCGTCTACATTTCAAATGAATGTAAATGCGACACTTCCTTGCTAGGAAATAGCGTCTGCAGATGTCTACCTATCGTAGCAATAGTGTTCTAATTCTTCTTAAAACGCGATATCGCATCCCATTTCTATGTTTCATGGTAAATTATAATGTGATTTGCGAAGTGTTATGTATTCCTCGTCTACACTTCAAATGAATGTAAATGCGACACTTCCTTGCAAGGAAATAGCGTTTGCAGATGTCTACGTATCGAAGCAATAGAGTTCAAATGCTTCTTAAAACGAGATATTGCATCTCATATCTATGTTTCATGATAAGATATAATATTCATTGCGAATTATTATGTATTCCTCGTCTAGACTTTAAATGAATGTAAATGCGACACTTCCTTGCCAGGAAATAGCGTCTGCAGATGTCTAGGTATCGTAGCAATAGAGTTCTAATGCTTCTTAAAACGCGATATCGCATCTCCTTTCTATATTTCATGGTAAGATATAATATGATTTGCGAAGTGTTATGTATTCCTCGTCTACACTTCAAATGTATGTAAATGCGACACTTCCTTGCAAGGAAATAGCGTTTGCAGATGTCTACGTATCGTAGCAATAGATTTCTAATGCTTTTCAAAACGGCGATATCGCATCTCATTTCTATGTTTCATGGTAAAATATAATATGATTTGCGAAGTGTTATGTATTCCTCGTCTACACCTCAAATGAATGTAAATGCGACACTTCCTTGCAGGGAAATAGCGTTTGCAGATGTCTACGTATCAAAGCAATAGAGTTCAAATGCTTCTTAAAACGAGATATTGCATCTCATATCTATGTTTCATGATAAGATATAATATTCATTGCGAAGTGTTATGCATTCCTCGTCTACGATTCAAATGAATGTAAATGCGACACTTCCTTGCAAGGAAATAGCGTTTGCAGATGTCTACGTATCGTAGCAATAGAGTTCTTATAATTCTTAAAACGCGATATCGCATCTCATTTCAATGTTTTATGGTAAGATATAATATGATTTGCGAAGTGTTATGTATTCCTCGTCTACACTTCAAATGAATGTAAATGCGACACTTCCTTGCAAGGAAATAGCGTTTGCAGATGTCTACGTATCGAAGCAATAGTGTTCAAGTGCTTCTTAAAACGAGATATTGCATCTCATATCTATGCTTCATGATAAGATATAACATTCATTGCGAAGTGTTATGCTTTTCCTCGTCTACACTTCAAATGAATGTAAATGCGACACTTCCTTGCAAGGAAATAGCGTTTGCAAATGTCTACCTATCGTAGCAATAGTGTTCTAATTCTTCTTAAAACGCGATATCGCATCTCATTTCTATGTTTCATGGTAAGGTATAATATGATTTGCGAAGTATTATGTATTCCTCGTCTACACTTCAAATGAATGTAAATGCGACACTTCCTTGCAAGGAAATAGCGTTTGCAGATGTCTACGTATCGTAGCAATGGATTTCTGATGCTTCTTAAAACGCGATATCGCATCTCATTTCTATGTTTTATGGTAAGATATAATATGATTTGCGAAGTGTTATGTATTCCTCGTCTACACTTCAAATGAATGTAAATGCGACACTTCCTTGCAAGGAAATAGCGTTTGCAGATGTCTACGTATCGAAGCAATAGAGTTCAAATGCTTCTTAAAAACGAGATACTGCATCTCCTATATCTATGTTTTATGATAAGATATAATATTCATAGCGAAGTGTTATGCATTCCTCGACTACGATTCAAATGAATGTAAATGCGACACTTCCTTGCAAGGAAATAGCGTTTGCAGATGTCTACGTATCGTAGCAATAGATTTCTAATGCTTCTTAAAACGCGATATCGCATCTCATTTCTATGTTTCATGGTAAGATGTAATATGATTTGCGAAGTGTTATGTATTCCTCGTCTACACTTCAAATGAATGTAAATGCGACACTTCCTTGCTGGGAAATAGCGTCTGCAGATGTCTAGGTATCGTAGCAATAGAGTTTTAATGCTTCTTAAAACGCGATATCGCATCTCATTTCTATGTTTCATGGTAAGATGTAATATGATTTGCGAAGTGTTATGTATTCCTCGTCTACACTTCAAATTAATGTAAATGCGACACTTCCTTGTAAGGAAATTGCGTTTGCAGATGTCTACGTATCGAAGCAATAGAGTTCAAATGCTTCTTAAAACGAGATACTGCATCTCATATCTATGTTTCATGATAAGATATAATATTCATTGCGAAGTGTTATGCATTCCTCGTCTACGATTCAAATGAAAGTAAATGCGACACTTCCTTGCAAGGAAATAGCGTTTGCAGATGTCTACGTATCGAAGCAATAGAGTTCAAATGCTTCTTAAAACGAGATATTGCATCTCATATCTATGTTTCATGATAAGATATAATATTCATTGCGAATTATTATGTATTCCTCGTCTAGACTTTAAATGAATGTAAATGCGACACTTCCTTGCCAGGAAATAGCGTCTGCAGATGTCTAGGTATCGTAGCAATAGAGTTCTAATGCTTCTTAAAACGCGATATCGCATCTCCTTTCTATATTTCATGGTAAGATATAATATGATTTGCGAAGTGTTATGTATTCCTCGTCTACACTTCAAATGTATGTAAATGCGACACTTCCTTGCAAGGAAATAGCGTTTGCAGATGTCTACGTATCGTAGCAATAGATTTCTAATGCTTTTCAAAACGGCGATATCGCATCTCATTTCTATGTTTCATGGTAAAATATAATATGATTTGCGAAGTGTTATGTATACCTCGTCTACACTTCAAATGAATGTAAATGCGACACTTCCTTGCTAGGAAATAGCGTCTGCAAATGTCTACCTATCGTAGCAATAGTGTTCTAATTCTTCTTAAAACGCGATATCGCATCTCATTTCTATGTTTCATGGTAAGGTATAATATGATTTGCGAAGTATTATGTATTCCTCGTCTACACTTCAAATGAATGTAAATGCGACACTTCCTTGCAAGGAAATAGCGTTTGCAGATGTCTACGTATCGTAGCAATGGATTTCTGATGCTTCTTAAAACGCGATATCGCATCTCATTTCTATGTTTTATGGTAAGATATAATATGATTTGCGAAGTGTTATGTATTCCTCGTCTACACTTCAAATGAATGTAAATGCGACACTTCCTTGCAAGGAAATAGCGTTTGCAGATGTCTACGTATCGAAGCAATAGAGTTCAAATGCTTCTTAAAAACGAGATATGGCATCTCATATCTATGTTTCATGATAAGATATAATATTCATTGCGAATTATTATGTATTCCTCGTCTAGACTTCAAATGAATGTAAATGCGACACTTCCTTGCCAAGAAATAGCGTCTGCAGATGTCTAGGTATCGTAGAAATAGAGTTCTAATGCTTCTTAAAACGCGATATCGCATCTCATTTCTATGTTTCATGGTAAGATGTAATATGATTTGCGAAGTGTTATGTATTCCTCGTCTACACTTCAAATGAATGTAAATGCGACACTTCCTCGCTAGGAAATAGCGTTTGCAGATGTCTACGTATCGTAGCAATAGATTTCTAATGCTTTTTAAAACGCGATATCGCATCTCATTTCTATGTTTCATGGTAAGATATAATATGATTTGCGAAGTGTCACGTATTCCTCGTCTACACTTCAAATGAATGTAAATGCTACACTTCCTTGCAAGGAAATAGCGTTTGCAGATGTCTACGTATCGAAGCAATAGAGTTCAAATGCTTCTTAAAAACGAGATACTGCATCTCCTATATCTATGTTTTATGATAAGATATAATATTCATAGCGAAGTGTTATGCATTCCTCGACTACGATTCAAATGAATGTAAATGCGACACTTCCTTGCAAGGAAATAGCGTTTGCAGATGTCTACGTATCGTAGCAATAGATTTCTAATGCTTCTTAAAACGCGATATCGCATCTCATTTCTATGTTTCATGGTAAGATGTAATATGATTTGCGAAGTGTTATGTATTCCTCGTCTACACTTCAAATGAATGTAAATGCGACACTTCCTTGCTGGGAAATAGCGTCTGCAGATGTCTAGGTATCGTAGCAATAGAGTTTTAATGCTTCCTAAAACGCGATATCGCATCTCATTTCTATGTTTCATGGTAAGATGTAATATGATTTGCGAAGTGTTATGTATTCCTCGTCTACACTTCAAATTAATGTAAATGCGACACTTCCTTGTAAGGAAATTGCGTTTGCAGATGTCTACGTATCGAAGCAATAGAGTTCAAATGCTTCTTAAAACGAGATACTGCATCTCATATCTATGTTTCATGATAAGATATAATATTCATTGCGAAGTGTTATGCATTCCTCGTCTACGATTCAAATGAAAGTAAATGCGACACTTCCTTGCAAGGAAATAGCGTTTGCAGATGTCTACGTATCGAAGCAATAGAGTTCAAATGCTTCTTAAAACGAGATATTGCATCTCATATCTATGTTTCATGATAAGATATAATATTCATTGCGAATTATTATGTATTCCTCGTCTAGACTTTAAATGAATGTAAATGCGACACTTCCTTGCCAGGAAATAGCGTCTGCAGATGTCTAGGTATCGTAGCAATAGAGTTCTAATGCTTCTTAAAACGCGATATCGCATCTCCTTTCTATATTTCATGGTAAGATATAATATGATTTGCGAAGTGTTATGTATTCCTCGTCTACACTTCAAATGTATGTAAATGCGACACTTCCTTGCAAGGAAATAGCGTTTGCAGATGTCTACGTATCGTAGCAATAGATTTCTAATGCTTTTCAAAACGGCGATATCGCATCTCATTTCTATGTTTCATGGTAAAATATAATATGATTTGCGAAGTGTTATGTATACCTCGTCTACACTTCAAATGAATGTAAATGCGACACTTCCTTGCTAGGAAATAGCGTCTGCAAATGTCTACCTATCGTAGCAATAGTGTTCTAATTCTTCTTAAAACGCGATATCGCATCTCATTTCTATGTTTCATGGTAAGGTATAATATGATTTGCGAAGTATTATGTATTCCTCGTCTACACTTCAAATGAATGTAAATGCGACACTTCCTTGCAAGGAAATAGCGTTTGCAGATGTCTACGTATCGTAGCAATGGATTTCTGATGCTTCTTAAAACGCGATATCGCATCTCATTTCTATGTTTTATGGTAAGATATAATATGATTTGCGAAGTGTTATGTATTCCTCGTCTACACTTCAAATGAATGTAAATGCGACACTTCCTTGCAAGGAAATAGCGTTTGCAGATGTCTACGTATCGAAGCAATAGAGTTCAAATGCTTCTTAAAAACGAGATATGGCATCTCATATCTATGTTTCATGATAAGATATAATATTCATTGCGAATTATTATGTATTCCTCGTCTAGACTTCAAATGAATGTAAATGCGACACTTCCTTGCCAAGAAATAGCGTCTGCAGATGTCTAGGTATCGTAGAAATAGAGTTCTAATGCTTCTTAAAACGCGATATCGCATCTCATTTCTATGTTTCATGGTAAGATGTAATATGATTTGCGAAGTGTTATGTATTCCTCGTCTACACTTCAAATGAATGTAAATGCGACACTTCCTCGCTAGGAAATAGCGTTTGCAGATGTCTACGTATCGTAGCAATAGATTTCTAATGCTTTTTAAAACGCGATATCGCATCTCATTTCTATGTTTCATGGTAAGATATAATATGATTTGCGAAGTGTCACGTATTCCTCGTCTACACTTCAAATGAATGTAAATGCTACACTTCCTTGCAAGGAAATAGCGTTTGCAGATGTCTACGTATCGAAGCAATAGAGTTCAAATGCTTCTTAAAAACGAGATACTGCATCTCCTATATCTATGTTTTATGATAAGATATAATATTCATAGCGAAGTGTTATGCATTCCTCGACTACGATTCAAATGAATGTAAATGCGACACTTCCTTGCAAGGAAATAGCGTTTGCAGATGTCTACGTATCGTAGCAATAGATTTCTAATGCTTCTTAAAACGCGATATCGCATCTCATTTCTATGTTTCATGGTAAGATGTAATATGATTTGCGAAGTGTTATGTATTCCTCGTCTACACTTCAAATGAATGTAAATGCGACACTTCCTTGCTGGGAAATAGCGTCTGCAGATGTCTAGGTATCGTAGCAATAGAGTTTTAATGCTTCCTAAAACGCGATATCGCATCTCATTTCTATGTTTCATGGTAAGATGTAATATGATTTGCGAAGTGTTATGTATTCCTCGTCTACACTTCAAATTAATGTAAATGCGACACTTCCTTGTAAGGAAATTGCGTTTGCAGATGTCTACGTATCGAAGCAATAGAGTTCAAATGCTTCTTAAAACGAGATACTGCATCTCATATCTATGTTTCATGATAAGATATAATATTCATTGCGAAGTGTTATGCATTCCTCGTCTACGATTCAAATGAAAGTAAATGCGACACTTCCTTGCAAGGAAATAGCGTTTGCAGATGTCTACGTATCGAAGCAATAGAGTTCAAATGCTTCTTAAAACGAGATATTGCATCTCATATCTATGTTTCATGATAAGATATAATATTCATTGCGAATTATTATGTATTCCTCGTCTAGACTTTAAATGAATGTAAATGCGACACTTCCTTACCAGGAAATAGCGTCTGCAGATGTCTAGGTATCGTAGCAATAGAGTTCTAATGCTTCTTAAAACGCGATATCGCATCTCCTTTCTATATTTCATGGTAAGATATAATATGATTTGCGAAGTGTTATGTATTCCTCGTCTACACTTCAAATGTATGTAAATGCGACACTTCCTTGCAAGGAAATAGCGTTTGCAGATGTCTACGTATCGTAGCAATAGGTTTCTAATGCTTTTCAAAACGGCGATATCGCATCTCATTTCTATGTTTCATGGTAAAATATAATATGATTTGCGAAGTGTTATGTATTCCTCGTCTACACCTCAAATGAATGTAAATGCGACACTTCCTTGCAGGGAAATAGCGTTTGCAGATGTCTACGTATCGAAGCAATAGAGTTCAAATGCTTCTTAAAACGAGATATTGCATCTCATATCTATGTTTCATGATAAGATATAATATTCATTGCGAAGTGTTATGCATTCCTCGTCTACGATTCAAATGAATGTAAATGCGACACTTCCTTGCAAGGAAATAGCGTTTGCAGATGTCTACGTATCGTAGCAATAGAGTTCTTATAATTCTTAAAACGCGATATCGCATCTCATTTCAATGTTTTATGGTAAGATATAATATGATTTGCGAAGTGTTATGTATTCCTCGTCTACACTTCAAATGAATGTAAATGCGACACTTCCTTGCAAGGAAATAGCGTTTGCAGATGTCTACGTATCGAAGCAGTAGTGTTCAAGTGCTTCTTAAAACGAGATATTGCATCTCATATCTATGCTTCATGATAAGATATAACATTCATTGCGAAGTGTTATGCTTTTCCTCGTCTACACTTCAAATGAATGTAAATGCGACACTTCCTTGCAAGGAAATAGCGTTTGCAAATGTCTACCTATCGTAGCAATAGTGTTCTAATTCTTCTTAAAACGCGATATCGCATCTCATTTCTATGTTTCATGGTAAGGTATAATATGATTTGCGAAGTATTATGTATTCCTCGTCTACACTTCAAATGAATGTAAATGCGACACTTCCTTGCAAGGAAATAGCGTTTGCAGATGTCTACGTATCGTAGCAATGGATTTCTGATGCTTCTTAAAACGCGATATCGCATCTCATTTCTATGTTTTATGGTAAGATATAATATTATTTGCGAAGTGTTATGTATTCCTCGTCTACACTTCAAATGAATGTAAATGCGACACTTCCTTGCAAGGAAATAGCGTTTGCAGATGTCTACGTATCGAAGCAATAGAGTTCAAAAGCTTCTTAAAAACGAGATATGGCATCTCATATCTATGTTTCATGATAAGATATAATATTCATTGCGAATTATTATGTATTCCTCGTCTAGACTTCAAATGAATGTAAATGCGACACTTCCTTGCCAAGAAATAGCGTCTGCAGATGTCTAGGTATCGTAGAAATAGAGTTCTAATGCTTCCTAAAACGCGATATCGCATCTCATTTCTATGTTTCATGGTAAGATGTAATATGATTTGCGAAGTGTTATGTATTCCTCGTCTACACTTCAAATGAATGTAAATGCGACACTTCCTCGCTAGGAAATAGCGTTTGCAGATGTCTACGTATCGTAGCAATAGATTTCTAATGCTTTTTAAAACGCGATATCGCATCTCATTTCTATGTTTCATGGTAAGATATAATATGATTTGCGAAGTGTCACGTATTCCTCGTCTACACTTCAAATGAATGTAAATGCGACACTTCCTTGCTAGGAAATAGCGTCTGCAGATGTCTACATATCGAAGCAATAGAGTTTAAATGCTTCTTAAAACGAGATACTGCATCTCATATCTATGATTTATGATAAGATATAATATTCATAGCGAAGTGTTATGCATTCCTCGACTACGATTCAAATGAATGTAAATGCGACACTTCCTTGCAAGGAAATAGCGTTTGCAGATGTCTACGTATCGTAGCAATAGATTTCTAATGCTTCTTAAAACGCGATATCGCATCTCATTTCTATGTTTCATGGTAAGATGTAATATGATTTGCGAAGTGTTATGTATTCCTCGTCTACACTTCAAATGAATGTAAATGCGACACTTCCTTGCTAGGAAATAGCGTCTGCAGATGTCTACCTATCGTAGCAATAGTGTTCTAGTTCTTCTTAAAACGCGATATCGCATCCCATTTCTATGTTTCATGGTAAATTATAATGTGATTTGCGAAGTGTTATGTATTCCTCGTCTACACTTCAAATGAATGTAAATGCGACACTTCCTTGCAAGGAAATAGCGTTTGCAGGTGTCTACGTATCGTTGCAATGGATTTCTGATGCTTCTTAAAACGCGATATCGCATCTCATTTCTATGTTTTATGGTAAGATATAATATGATTTGCGAAGTGTTATGTATTCCTCGTCTACGCTTCAAATGAATGTAAATGCGACACTTACTTGCAAGGAGATAGCGTTTGCAGATGTCTACGTATCGAAGCAATAGAGTTCAAATGCTTCTTAAAACGAGATATTGCATCTCATATCTATGTTTCATGATAAGATATAATATTCATTGCGAAGTGTTATGCTTTTCCTCGTCTACGGTTCAAATGAATGTAAATGCGACACTTCCTCGCTAGGAAATAGTGTTTGCAGATGTCTACGTATCGTAGCAATAGATTTCTAATGCTTTTTAAAACGCGAAATCGCATCTCATTTCTATGTTTCATGGTAAGATATAATATGATTTGCGAAGTATCATGTATTCCTCGTCTACACTTCAAATGAATGTAAATGCGACACTTCCTTGCTAGGAAATAGCGTCTGCAGATGTCTAGGTATCGTAGCAATAGAGTTCTAATGCTTCTTAAAACGCGATATCGCATCTCATTTCTATGTTTCATGGTAAGATGTAATATGATTTGCGAAGTGTTATGTATTCCTCGTCTACACTTCAAATGAATGTAAATGCGACACTTCCTCGCTAGGAAATAGCGTTTGCAGATGTCTACGTATCGTAGCAATAGATTTCTAATGCTTTTTAAAACGCGATATCGCATCTCATTTCTATGTTTCATGGTAAGATATAATATGATTTGCGAAGTGTCACGTATTCCTCGTCTACACTTCAAATGAATGTAAATGCGACACTTCCTTGCTAGGAAATAGCGTCTGCAGATGTCTACATATCGAAGCAATAGAGTTTAAATGCTTCTTAAAACGAGATACTGCATCTCATATCTATGATTTATGATAAGATATAATATTCATAGCGAAGTGTTATGCATTCCTCGACTACGATTCAAATGAATGTAAATGCGACACTTCCTTGCAAGGAAATAGCGTTTGCAGATGTCTACGTATCGTAGCAATAGATTTCTAATGCTTCTTAAAACGCGATATCGCATCTCATTTCTATGTTTCATGGTAAGATATAATATGATTTGCGAAGTGTCACGTATTCCTCGTCTACACTTCAAATGAATGTAAATGCGACACTTCCTTGCTAGGAAATAGCGTCTGCAGATGTCTACATATCGAAGCAATAGAGTTTAAATGCTTCTTAAAACGAGATACTGCATCTCATATCTATGATTTATGATAAGATATAATATTCATAGCGAAGTGTTATGCATTCCTCGACTACGATTCAAATGAATGTAAATGCGACACTTCCTTGCAAGGAAATAGCGTTTGCAGATGTCTACGTATCGTAGCAATAGATTTCTAATGCTTCTTAAAACGCGATATCGCATCTCATTTCTATGTTTCATGGTAAGATGTAATATGATTTGCGAAGTGTTATGTATTCCTCGTCTACACTTCAAATGAATGTAAATGCGACACTTCCTTGCTAGGAAATAGCGTCTGCAGATGTCTACCTATCGTAGCAATAGTGTTCTAATTCTCCTTAAAACGCGATATCGCATCCCATTTCTATGTTTCATGGTAAATTATAATGTGATTTGCGAAGTGTTATGTATTCCTCGTCTACACTTCAAATGAATGTAAATGCGACACTTCCTTGCAAGGAAATAGCGTTTGCAGATGTCTACGTATCGTTGCAATGGATTTCTGATGCTTCTTAAAACGCGATATCGCATCTCATTTCTATGTTTTATGGTAAGATATAATATGATTTGCGAAGTGTTATGTATTCCTCGTCTACGCTTCAAATGAATGTAAATGCGACACTTACTTGCAAGGAGATAGCGTTTGCAGATGTCTACGTATCGAAGCAATAGAGTTCAAATGCTTCTTAAAACGAGATATTGCATCTCATATCTATGTTTCATGATAAGATATAATATTCATTGCGAAGTGTTATGCTTTTCCTCGTCTACGGTTCAAATGAATGTAAATGCGACACTTCCTCGCTAGGAAATAGTGTTTGCAGATGTCTACGTATCGTAGCAATAGATTTCTAATGCTTTTTAAAACGCGAAATCGCATCTCATTTCTATGTTTCATGGTAAGATATAATATGATTTGCGAAGTGTCATGTATTCCTCGTCTACACTTCAAATGAATGTAAATGCGACACTTCCTTGCTAGGAAATAGCGTCTGCAGATGTCTACCTATCGTAGCAATAGTGTTCTAATTCTTCTTAAAACGCGATATCGCATCCCATTTCTATGTTTCATGGTAAGGTATAATGTGATTTGCGAAGTGTTATGTATTCCTCGTCTACACTTCAAATGAATGTAAATGCGACACGTCCTTGCAAGGAAATAGCGTTTGCAGATGTCTACGTATCGTTGCAATGGATTTCTCATGCTTCTTAAAACGCGATATCGCATCTCATTTCTATGTTTTATGGTAAGATATAATATAATTTGCGAAGTGTTATGTATTCCTCGTCTACGCTTCAAATGAATGTAAATGCGACACTTCCTTGCAAGGAAATAGCGTTTGCAGATGTCTACGTATCGAAGCAATAGAGTTCAAATGCTTCTTAAAACGAGATACTGCGTCTCACATCTATGTTTCATGATAAGATATAATATTCATAGCGAAGTGTTATGCATTCCTCGACTACGATTCAAATGAATGTAAATGCGACACTTCCTTGCAAGGAAATAGCGTTTGCAGATGTCTACGTATCGTAGCAATAGATTTCTAATGCTTCTTAAAACGCGATATCGCATCTCATTTCTATGTTTCATGGTAAGATGTAATATGATTTGCGAAGTGTTATGTATTCCTCGTCTACACTTCAAATGAATGTAAATGCGACACTTCCTTGCTGGGAAATAGCGTCTGCAGATGTCTAGGTATCGTAGCAATAGAGTTTTAATGCTTCTTAAAACGCGATATCGCATCTCATTTCTATGTTTCATGGTAAGATGTAATATGATTTGCGAAGTGTTATGTATTCCTCGTCTACACTTCAAATTAATGTAAATGCGACACTTCCTTGTAAGGAAATTGCGTTTGCAGATGTCTACGTATCGAAGCAATAGAGTTCAAACTCTTCTTAAAACGAGATACTGCATCTCATATCTATGTTTCATGATAAGATATAATATTCATTGCGAAGTGTTATGCATTCCTCGTCTACGATTCAAATGAAAGTAAATGCGACACTTCCTTGCAAGGAAATAGCGTTTGCAGATGTCTACGTATCGAAGCAATAGAGTTCAAATGCTTCTTAAAACGAGATATTGCATCTTATATCTATGTTTCATGATAAGATATAATATTCATTGCGAAGTGTTATGCTTTTACTCGTCTACGGTTCAAATGAATGTAAATGCGACACTTCCTTGCTGGGAAATAGCGTCTGCAGATGTCTAGGTATCGTAGCAATAGAGTTTTAATGCTTCTTAAAACGCGATATCGCATCTCATTTCTATGTTTCATGGTAAGATGTAATATGATTTGCGAAGTGTTATGTATTCCTCGTCTACACTTCAAATTAATGTAAATGCGACACTTCCTTGTAAGGAAATTGCGTTTGCAGATGTCTACGTATCGAAGCAATAGAGTTCAAACTCTTCTTAAAACGAGATACTGCATCTCATATCTATGTTTCATGATAAGATATAATATTCATTGCGAAGTGTTATGCATTCCTCGTCTACGATTCAAATGAAAGTAAATGCGACACTTCCTTGCAAGGAAATAGCGTTTGCAGATGTCTACGTATCGAAGCAATAGAGTTCAAATGCTTCTTAAAACGAGATATTGCATCTTATATCTATGTTTCATGATAAGATATAATATTCATTGCGAAGTGTTATGCTTTTACTCGTCTACGGTTCAAATGAATGTAAATGCGACACTTCCTTGCAAGGAAATAGCGTTTGCAAATGTCTACCTATCGTAGCAATAGTGTTCTAATTCTTCTTAAAACGCGATATCGCATCTCATTTCTATGTTTCATGGTAAGGTATAATATGATTTGCGAAGTATTATGTATTCCTCGTCTACACTTCAAATGAATGTAAATGCGACACTTCCTTGCAAGGAAATAGCGTTTGCAGATGTCTACGTATCGTAGCAATGGATTTCTGATGCTTCTTAAAACGCGATATCGCATCTCATTTCTATGTTTCATGGTAAGATGTAATATGATTTGCGAAGTGTCACGTATTCCTCGTCTACACTTCAAATGAATGTAAATGCGACACTTCCTTGCTAGGAAATAGCGTCTGCAGATGTCTACATATCGAAGCAATGGAGTTTAAATGCTTCTTAAAACGAGATACTGCATCTCATATCTATGATTTATGATAAGATATAATATTCATAGCGAAGTGTTATGCATTCCTCGACTACGATTCAAATGAATGTAAATGCGACACTTCCTTGCAAGGAAATAGCGTTTGCAGATGTCTACGTATCGAAGCAATAGAGTTCAAATGCTTCTTAAAACGAGATATTGCATCTCATATCTATGTTTCATGATAAGATATAATATTCATTGCGAAGTGTTATGCTTTTCCTCGTCTACGGTTCAAATGAATGTAAATGCGACACTTCCTTGCAAGGAAATAGCGTTTGCAAATGTCTACCTATCGTAGCAATAGTGTTCTAATTCTTCTTAAAACGCGATATCGCATCTCATTTCTATGTTTCATGGTAAGGTATAATATGATTTGCGAAGTATTATGTATTCCTCGTCTACACTTCAAATGAATGTAAATGCGACACTTCCTTGCAAGGAAATAGCGTTTGCAGATGTCTACGTATCGTAGCAATGGATTTCTGATGCTTCTTAAAACGCGATATCGCATCTCATTTCTATGTTTTATGGTAAGATATAATATGATTTGCGAAGTGTTATGTATTCCTCGTCTACACTTCAAATGAATGTAAATGCGACACTTCCTTGCAAGGAAATAGCGTTTGCAGATGTCTACGTATCGAAGCAATAGAGTTCAAATGCTTCTTAAAAACGAGATATGGCATCTCATATCTATGTTTCATGATAAGATATAATATTCATTGCGAATTATTATGTATTCCTCGTCTAGACTTCAAATGAATGTAAATGCGACACTTCCTTGCCAAGAAATAGCGTCTGCAGATGTCTAGGTATCGTAGAAATAGAGTTCTAATGCTTCTTAAAACGCGATATCGCATCTCATTTCTATGTTTCATGGTAAGATGTAATATGATTTGCGAAGTGTTATGTATTCCTCGTCTACACTTCAAATGAATGTAAATGCGACACTTCCTCGCTAGGAAATAGCGTTTGCAGATGTCTACGTATCGTAGCAATAGATTTCTAATGCTTTTTAAAACGCGATATCGCATCTCATTTCTATGTTTCATGGTAAGATATAATATGATTTGCGAAGTGTCACGTATTCCTCGTCTACACTTCAAATGAATGTAAATGCGACACTTCCTTGCTAGGAAATAGCGTCTGCAGATGTCTACCTATCGTAGCAATAGTGTTCTAATTCTTCTTAAAACGCGATATCGCATCCCATTTCTATGTTTCATGGTAAATTATAATGTGATTTGCGAAGTGTTATGTATTCCTCGTCTACACTTCAAATGAATGTAAATGCGACACTTCCTTGCAAGGAAATAGCGTTTGCAGATGTCTACGTATCGTTGCAATGGATTTCTGATGCTTCTTAAAACGCGATATCGCATCTCATTTCTATGTTTTATGGTAAGATATAATATAATTTGCGAAGTGTTATGTATTCCTCGTCTACGCTTCAAATGAATGTAAATGCGACACTTCCTTGCAAGGAGATAGCGTTTGCAGATGTCTACATATCGAAGCAATAGAGTTCAAATGCTTCTTAAAACGAGATATTGCATCTCATATCTATGTTTCATGATAAGATATAATATTCATTGCGAAGTGTTATGCTTTTCCTCGTCTACGGTTCAAATGAATGTAAATGCGACACTTCCTTGCGAGGAAATAGCGTTTGCAAATGTCTACCTATCGTAGCAATTGTGTTCTAATTCTTCTTAAAACGCGATATCGCATCTCATTTCTATGTTTCATGGTAAGGTATAATATGATTTGCGAAGTGTTATATATTCCTCGTCTACACTTCAAATGAATGTAAATGCGACACTTCCTCGCTAGGAAATAGCGTTTGCAGATGTCTACGTATCGTAGCAATAGATTTCTAATGCTTTTTAAAACGCGATATCGCATCTCATTTCTATGTTTCATGGTAAGATATAATATGATTTGCGAAGTGTCATGTATTCCTCGTCTACACTTCAAATGAATGTAAATGCGACACTTCCTTGCTAGGATATAGCGTCTGCAGATGTCTACGTATCGAAGCAATAGAGTTTAAATGCTTCTTAAAACGACATACTGCATCTCCTATATCTATGTTTTATGATAAGATATAATATTCATAGCGAAGTGTTATGCATTCCTCGACTACGATTCAAATGAATGTAAATGCGACACTTCCTTGCAAGGAAATAGCGTTTGCAGATGTCTACGTATCGTAGCAATAGATTTCTAATGCTTCTTAAAACGCGATATCGCATCTCATTTCTATGTTTCATGGTAAGATGTAATATGATTTGCGAAGTGTTATGTATTCCTCGTCTACACTTCAAATGAATGTAAATGCGACACTTCCTTGCTGGGAAATAGCGTCTGCAGATGTCTAGGTATCGTAGCAATAGAGTTTTAATGCTTCTTAAAACGCGATATCGCATCTCATTTCTATGTTTCATGGTAAGATGTAATATGATTTGCGAAGTGTTATGTATTCCTCGTCTACACTTCAAATTAATGTAAATGCGACACTTCCTTGTAAGGAAATTGCGTTTGCAGATGTCTACGTATCGAAGCAATAGAGTTCAAATGCTTCTTAAAACGAGATACTGCATCTCATATCTATGTTTCATGATAAGATATAATATTCATTGCGAAGTGTTATGCATTCCTCGTCTACGATTCAAATGAAAGTAAATGCGACACTTCCATGCAAGGAAATAGCGTTTGCAGATGTCTACGTATCGAAGCAATAGAGTTCAAATGCTTCTTAAAACGAGATATTGCATCTCATATCTATGTTTCATGATAAGATATAATATTCATTGCGAAGTGTTATGCTTTTCCTCGTCTACGGTTCAAATGAATGTAAATGCGACACTTCCTTGCAAGGAAATAGCGTTTGCAAATGTCTACCTATCGTAGCAATAGTGTTCTAATTCTTCTTAAAACGCGATATCGCATCTCATTTCTATGTCTCATGGAAAGGTATAATATGATTTGCGAAGTATTATGTATTCCTCGTCTACACTTCAAATGAATGTAAATGCGACACTTCCTTGCAAGGAAATAGCGTTTGCAGATGTCTACGTATCGTAGCAATGGATTTCTGATGCTCCTTAAAACGCGATATCGCATCTCATTTCTATGTTTTATGGTAAGATATAATATGATTTGCGAAGTGTTATGTATTCCTCGTCTACACGTCAAATGAATGTAAATGCGACACTTCCTTGCAAGGAAATAGCGTTTGCAGATGTCTACGTATCGAAGCAATAGAGTTCAAATGCTTCTTAAAAACGAGATATGGCATCTCATATCTATGTTTCATGATAAGATATAATATTCATTGCGAATTATTATGTATTCCTCGTCTAGACTTCAAATGAATGTAAATGCGACACTTCCTTGCCAAGAAATAGCGTCTGCAGATGTCTAGGTATCGTAGAAATAGAGTTCTAATGCTTCTTAAAACGCGATATCGCATCTCATTTCTATGTTTCACGGTAAGATGTAATATGATTTGCGAAGCGTTATGTATTCCTCGTCTACACTTCAAATGAATGTAAATGCGACACTTCCTCGCTAGGAAATAGCGTTTGCAGATGTCTACGTATCGTAGCAATAGATTTCTAATGCTTTTTAAAACGCGATATCGCATCTCATTTCTATGTTTCATGGTAAGATATAATATGATTTGCGAAGTGTCATGTATTCCTCGTCTACACTTCAAATGAATGTAAATGCGACACTTCCTTGCTAGGAAATAGCGTCTGCAGATGTCTACGTATCGAAGCAATAGAGTTTAAATGCTTCTTAAAACGAGATACTGCATCTCATATCTATGTTTTATGATAAGATATAATATTCATAGCGAAGTGTTATGCATTCCTCGACTACGATTCAAATGAATGTAAATGCGACACTTCCTTGCAAGGAAATAGCGTTTGCAGATGTCTACGTATCGTAGCAATAGATTTCTAATGCTTCTTAAAACGCGATATCGCATCTCATTTCTATGTTTCATGGTAAGATGTAATATGATTTGCGAAGTGTTATGTATTCCTCGTCTACACTTCAAATGAATGTAAATGCGACACTTCCTTGCTAGGAAATAGCGTCTGCAGATGTCTAGGTATCGTAGCAATAGAGTTTTAATGCTTCTTAAAACGCGACATCGCATCTCATTTCTATGTTTCAGGGTAAGATGTAATATGATTTGCGAAGTGTTATGTATTCCTCGTCTACACTTCAAATTAATGTAAATGCGACACTTCCTTGTAAGGAAATTGCGTTTGCAGATGTCTACGTATCGAAGCAATAGAGTTCAAATGCTTCTTAAAGCGAGATACTGCATCTCATATCTATGTTTCATGATAAGATATAATATTCATTGCGAAGTGTTATGCATTCCTCGTCTACGATTCAAATGAAAGTAAATCCGACACTTCCTTGCAAGCAAATAGCGTTTGCAGATGTCTACGTATCGAAGCAATAGAGTTCAAATGCTTCTTAAAACGAGATATTGCATCTCATATCTATGTTTCATGATAAGATATAATATTCATTGCGAAGTGTTATGCTTTTCCTCGCCTACGGTTCAAATGAATGTAAATGCGACACTTCCTTGCAAGGAAATAGCGTTTGCAAATGTCTACCTATCGTAGCAATAGTGCTCTAATTCTTCTTAAAACGCGATATCGCATCTCATTTCTATGTTTCATGGTAAAATATAATATGATTTGCGAAGTGTTATGTATTCCTCGTCTACACCTCAAATGAATGTAAATGCGACACTTCCTTGCAGGGAAATAGCGTTTGCAGATGTCTACGTATCGAAGCAGTAGAGTTCAAATGCTTCTTAAAACGAGATATTGCATCTCATATCTATGTTTCATGATAAGATATAATATTCATTGCGAAGTGTTATGCATTCCTCGTCTACGATTCAAATGAATGTAAATGCGACACTTCCTTGCAAGGAAATAGCGTTTGCAGATGTCTACGTATCGTAGCAATAGAGTTCTTATAATTCTTAAAACGCGATATCGCATCTCATTTCAATGTTTTATGGTAAGATATAATATGATTTGCGAAGTGTTATGTATTCCTCGTCTACACTTCAAATGAATGTAAATGCGACACTTCCTTGCAAGGAAATAGCGTTTGCAGATGTCTACGTATCGAAGCAATAGTGTTCAAATGCTTCTTAAAACGAGATATTGCATCTCATATCTATGCTTCATGATAAGATATAACATTCATTGCGAAGTGTTATGCTTTTCCTCGTCTACGGTTCAAATGAATGTAAATGCGACACTTCCTTGCAAGGAAATAGCGTTTGCAGATGTCTACGTATCGTAGCAATAGAGTTCATATGATTCTTAAAACGCGATATCGCATCTCATTTCTATGTTTCATGGTAAGGTATAGCATGATTTGCGAAGTGTTATGTATTCCTCGTCTACACTTCAAATGAATGTGAATGCCATACTTCCTCGCTAGGAAATAGCGTTTGCAGATGTCTACGTATCGTAGCAATAGCTTTCTAATGCTTCCTAAAACGCGATATCGCATCTCATTTCTATGTTTCAATGTAAGATATAACATGAATTGCGAAGTGTTATGTATTCCTCGTCTACACTTCAAATGAATGTAAATGCGACACTTCCTTGTAAGGAAATTGCGTTTGCAGATGTCTACGTATCGAAGCAATAGAGTTCAAATGCTTCTTAAAACGAGATACTGCATCTCATATCTATGTTTCATGATAAGATATAATATTCATTGCGAAGTGTTATGCATTCCTCGTCTACGATTCAAATGAAAGTAAATGCGACACTTCCATGCAAGGAAATAGCGTTTGCAGATGTCTACGTATCGAAGCAATAGAGTTCAAATGCTTCTTAAAACGAGATATTGCATCTCATATCTATGTTTCATGATAAGATATAATATTCATTGCGAAGTGTTATGCTTTTCCTCGTCTACGGTTCAAATGAATGTAAATGCGACACTTCCTTGCAAGGAAATAGCGTTTGCAAATGTCTACCTATCGTAGCAATAGTGTTCTAATTCTTCTTAAAACGCGATATCGCATCTCATTTCTATGTTTCATGGTAAGGTATAATATGATTTGCGAAGTATTATGTATTCCTCGTCTACACTTCAAATGAATGTAAATGCGACACTTCCTTGCAAGGAAATAGCGTTTGCAGATGTCTACGTATCGTAGCAATGGATTTCTGATGCTCCTTAAAACGCGATATCGCATCTCATTTCTATGTTTTATGGTAAGATATAATATGATTTGCGAAGTGTTATGTATTCCTCGTCTACACGTCAAATGAATGTAAATGCGACACTTCCTTGCAAGGAAATAGCGTTTGCAGATGTCTACGTATCGAAGCAATAGAGTTCAAATGCTTCTTAAAAACGAGATATGGCATCTCATATCTATGTTTCATGATAAGATATAATATTCATTGCGAATTATTATGTATTCCTCGTCTAGACTTCAAATGAATGTAAATGCGACACTTCCTTGCCAAGAAATAGCGTCTGCAGATGTCTAGGTATCGTAGAAATAGAGTTCTAATGCTTCTTAAAACGCGATATCGCATCTCATTTCTATGTTTCACGGTAAGATGTAATATGATTTGCGAAGCGTTATGTATTCCTCGTCTACACTTCAAATGAATGTAAATGCGACACTTCCTCGCTAGGAAATAGCGTTTGCAGATGTCTACGTATCGTAGCAATAGATTTCTAATGCTTTTTAAAACGCGATATCGCATCTCATTTCTATGTTTCATGGTAAGATATAATATGATTTGCGAAGTGTCATGTATTCCTCGTCTACACTTCAAATGAATGTAAATGCGACACTTCCTTGCTAGGAAATAGCGTCTGCAGATGTCTACGTATCGAAGCAATAGAGTTTAAATGCTTCTTAAAACGAGATACTGCATCTCATATCTATGTTTTATGATAAGATATAATATTCATAGCGAAGTGTTATGCATTCCTCGACTACGATTCAAATGAATGTAAATGCGACACTTCCTTGCAAGGAAATAGCGTTTGCAGATGTCTACGTATCGTAGCAATAGATTTCTAATGCTTCTTAAAACGCGATATCGCATCTCATTTCTATGTTTCATGGTAAGATGTAATATGATTTGCGAAGTGTTATGTATTCCTCGTCTACACTTCAAATGAATGTAAATGCGACACTTCCTTGCTAGGAAATAGCGTCTGCAGATGTCTACCTATCGTAGCAATAGTGTTCTAATTCTTCTTAAAACGCGATATCGCATCCCATTTCTATGTTTCATGGTAAGGTATAATGTGATTTGCGAAGTGTTATGTATTCCTCGTCTACACTTCAAATGAATGTAAATGCGACACGTCCTTGCAAGGAAATAGCGTTTGCAGATGTCTACGTATCGTTGCAATGGATTTCTCATGCTTCTTAAAACGCGATATCGCATCTCATTTCTATGTTTTATGGTAAGATATAATATAATTTGTGAAGTGTTATGTATTCCTCGTCTACGCTTCAAATGAATGTAAATGCGACACTTCCTTGCAAGGAAATAGCGTTTGCAGATGTCTACGTATCGAAGCAATAGAGTTCAAATGCTTCTTAAAACGAGATACTGCGTCTCACATCTATGTTTCATGATAAGATATAGTATTCATTGCGAAGTGTTATGCATTCCTCGTCTACGATTCAAATGAAAGTAAATCCGACACTTCCTTGCAAGGAAATAGCGTTTGCAGATGTCTACGTATCGAAGCAATAGAGTTCAAATGCTTTTTAAAACGAGATATTGCATCTCATATCTATGTTTCATGATAAGATATAATATTCATTGCGAAGTGTTATGCTTTTCCTCGTCTACGGATCAAATGAATGTAAATGCGACACTTCCTTGCAAGGAAATAGCGTTTGCAAATGTCTACCTATCGTAGCAATAGTGTTCTAATTCTTCTTAAAACGCGATATCGCATCTCATTTCTATGTTTCATGGTAAGGTATAATATGATTTGCGAAGTGTTATGTATTCCTCGTCTACACTTCAAATGAATGTAAATGCGACACTTCCTTGCAAGGAAATAGCGTCTGCAGATGTCTAGGTATCGTAGCAATAGAGTTCTAATGCTTCTTAAAACGCGATATCGCATCTCATTTCTATGTTTCATGGTAAGATGTAATATGATTTGCGAAGTGTTATGTATTCCTCGTCTACATTTCAAATGAATGTAAATGCGACACTTCCTCGCTAGGAAATAGTGTTTGCAGATGTCTACGTATCGTAGCAATAGATTTCTAATGCTTTTTAAAACGCGATATCGCATCTCATTTCTATGTTTCATGGTAAGATATAATATTATTTGCGAAGTGTTATGTATTCCTCGTCTACACTTCAAATGAATGTAAATGCGACACTTCCTTGCTAGGAAATAGCGTCTGCAGATGTCTAGGTATCGTAGCAATAGAGTTTTAATGCTTCTTAAAACGCGATATCGCATCTCATTTCTATGTTTCATGGTAAGATGTAATATGATTTGCGAAGTGTTATGTATTCCTCGTCTACACTTCAAATTAATGTAAATGCGACACTTCCTTGTAAGGAAATTGCGTTTGCAGATGTCTACGTATCGAAGCAATAGAGTTCAAATGCTTCTTAAAACGAGATATTGCATCTCATATCTATGTTTCATGATAAGATATAATATTCATTGCGAAGTGTTATGCTTTTCCTCGTCTACGGTTCAAATGAATGTAAATGCGACACTTCCTCGCTAGGAAATAGTGTTTGCAGATGTCTACGTATCGTAGCAATAGATTTCTAATGCTTTTTAAAACGCGATATCGCATCTCATTTCTATGTTTCATGGTAAGATATAATATTATTTGCGAAGTGTCATGTATTCCTCGTCTACACTTCAAATGAATGTAAATGCGACACTTCCTTGCTAGGAAATAGCGTCTGCAGATGTCTACGTATCGAAGCAATAGAGTTTAAGTGCTTCTTAAAACGAGATACTGCATCTCATATCTATGTTTTATGATAAGATATAATATTCATAGCGAAGTGTTATGCATTCCTCGACTACGATTCAAATGAATGTAAATGCGACACTTCCTTGCAAGGAAATAGCGTTTGCAGATGTCTACGTATCGTAGCAATAGATTTCTAATGCTTCTTAAAACGCGATATCGCATCTCATTTCTATGTTTCATGGTAAGATGTAATATGATTTGCGAAGTGTTATGTATTCCTCGTCTACACTTCAAATGAATGTAAATGCGACACTTCCTTGCTAGGAAATAGCGTCTGCAGATGTCTACCTATCGTAGCAATAGTGTTCTAATTCTTCTTAAAACGCGATATCGCATCCCATTTCTATGTTTCATGGTAAGGTACAATGTGATTTGCGAAGTGTTATGTATTCCTCGTCTACACTTCAAATGAATGTAAATGCGACACTTCCTTGCAAGGAAATAGCGTTTGCAGATGTCTACGTATCGTTGCAATGGATTTCTCATGCTTCTTAAAACGCGATATCGCATCTCATTTCTATGTTTTATGGTAAGATATAATATAATTTGCGAAGTGTCATGTATTCCTCGTCTACACTTCAAATGAATGTAAATGCGACACTTCCTTGCTAGGAAATAGCGTCTGCAGATGTCTACGTATCGAAGCAATAGAGTTTAAATGCTTCTTAAAACGAGATACTGCATCTCATATCTATGTTTTATGATAAGATATAATATTCATAGCGAAGTCTTATGCATTCCTCGACTACGATTCAAATGAATGTAAATGCGACACTTCCTTGCAAGGAAATAGCGTTTGCAGATGTCTACGTATCGTAGCAATAGATTTCTAATGCTTCTTAAAACGCGATATCGCATCTCATTTCTATGTTTCATGGTAAGATGTAATATGATTTGCGAAGTGTTATGTATTCCTCGTCTACACTTCAAATGAATGTAAATGCGACACTTCCTTGCTAGGAAATAGCGTCTGCAGATGTCTAGGTATCGTAGCAATAGAGTTTTAATGCTTCTTAAAACGCGATATCGCATCTCATTTCTATGTTTCAGGGTAAGATGTAATATGATTTGCGAAGTGTTATGTATTCCTAGTCTACACTTCAAATTAATGTAAATGCGACACTTCCTTGTAAGGAAATTGCGTTTGCAGATGTCTACGTATCGAAGCAATAGAGTTCAAATGCTTCTTAAAGCGAGATACTGCATCTCATATCTATGTTTCATGATAAGATATAATATTCATTGCGAAGTGTTATGCATTCCTCGTCTACGATTCAAATGAAAGTAAATCCGACACTTCCTTGCAAGCAAATAGCGTTTGCAGATGTCTACGTATCGAAGCAATAGAGTTCAAATGCTTCTTAAAACGAGATATTGCATCTCATATCTATGTTTCATGATAAGATATAATATTCATTGCGAAGTGTTATGCATTCCTCGTCTACGATTCAAATGAAAGTAAATGCGATACTTCCTTGCAAGGAAATAGCATTTGCAGATGTCTACCTATCGTAGCAATAGTGTTCTAATGCTTCTTAAAACGAGATATTGCATCTCATATCTATGTTTCATGATAAGATATAGTATTCATTGCGAAGTGTTATGCATTCCTCGTCTACGATTCAAATGAATGTAAATGCGACACTTCCTTGCAAGGAAATAGCGATTGCAGATGTCTACCTATCGTAGTAATAGAGTTCTAATGCTTCTTAAAACGCGATATCGCATCTCATTTCTATGTTTCATGGTAAGATATAACATGATTTGCGAAGTGTCATGTATTCCTCGTCTACACTTCAAATGAATGTGAATGCGATACTTCCTCGCTAGGAAATAGCGTTTGCAGATGTCTACCTATCGTAGCAATAGAGTTCTAATGCTTCTTAAAACGCGATATCGCATCTCATTTCTATGATTCATGGTAAGATATAATATGATTTGCGAAGTGTTATGTATTCCTCGTCTACACTTCAAATGAATGTAAATGCGACACTTCCTTACAAGGAAATAGCGTTTGCAGATGTCTACGTATCGAAGCAATAGGGTTCTAATGCTTCTTAAAACGCGATATCGCATCTCATTTCCATGTTTCATGGTAAGATATAATATGATTTGCGAAGTGTTATGTATTCCTCGTCTACACTTCAAATGAATGTAAATGCGACACTTCCTTGCTGGGAAATAGCATCTGCAGATGTCTAGGTATCGTGGAAATAGAGTTCTAATGCTTCTTAAAACGCGATATCGCATCTCATTTATATGTTTCATGGTAAGATGTAATATGATTTGCGAAGTGTTATGTATTCCTCGTCTACACTTCAAATGAATGTAAATGCGATGCTTCCTTGCAAGGAAATAGCGTTTGCAAATGTCTACGTATCGAAGCAATAGAGTTCAAATGCTTCTCAAAACGAGATTCTGCATCTCATATCTATGTTTCATGATAAGATATAATATTCATTGCGAAGTGCTATGCATTCCTCGCCTACGATTCAAATGAATGTAAATGCTACACTTCCTTGCAAGGAAATAGCGTTTGCAGATGTCTACGTATCGTAGCAATAGAGTTCTTATGATTCTTAAAACGCGATATCGCATCTCATTTCTATGTTTCATGGTAAGGTATAATATGATTTGCGAAGTGTTATGTATTCCTCGTCTATACTTCAAATGAATGTGAATGCGACACTTCCTCGCTAGGAAATAGCGTCTGCAGATGTCTAGGTATCGTAGTAATAGAGTTCTAATGCTTCTTAAAACGAGATATTGCATCTCATATCTATGTTTCATGATAAGATATAATATTCATTGCGACGTGTTGTGCATTCCTCGTCTACGATTCCAATGAAAGTAAATGCGACACTTTCTTGCAAGGAAATAGCGTTTGCAGATGTCCACGTATCGTAGCAATAGAGTTCATATGATTCTTAAAACGCGATATCGCATCTCATTTCTATGTTTCATGGTAAGATGTAATATGATTTGCGAAGTGTTATGTATTCCTCGTCTACACTTCAAATTAATGTAAATGCGACACTTCCTTGTAAGGAAATTGCGTTTGCAGATGTCTACGTATCGAAGCAATACAGTTCAAATGCTTCTTAAAACGAGATACAGCATCTCATATCTATGTTTCATGATAAGATATAATATTCATTGCGAAGTGTTATGCATTCCTCGTCTACGATTCAAATGAAAGTAAATGCGACACTTCCTTGCAAGGAAATAGCGTTTGCAGATGTCTACGTATCGAAGCAATAGTGTTCAAATGCTTCTTAAAACGAGATATTGCACCTCATATCTATGTTTCATGATAAGATATAATATTCAATGCGTAGTGTTATGCTTTTCCTCGTCTACGGTTCAAATGAATGTAAATGCGACACTTCCTTGCAAGGAAATAGCGTTTGCAAATGTCTACGTATCGTAGCAATGGATTTCTAATGCTTCTTAAAACGCGATATCGCATCTCATTCTATGTTTCATGGTAAGATGTAATATGATTTGCGAAGTGTTATGTATTCCTCGTCTACATTTCAAATGAATGTAAATGCGACACTTCCTCGCTAGGAAATAGTGTATGCAGATGTCTACGTATCGTAGCAATAGATTTCTAATGCTTTTTAAAACGCGATATCGCATCTCATTTCTATGTTTCAATGTAAGATATAATATTATTTGCGAAGTGTCATGTGTTCCTCGTCTACACTTCAAATGAATGTAAATGCGACACTTCCTTGCTAGGAAATAGCGTCTGCAGATGTCTACGTATCGAAGCAATAGAGTTTAAATGCTTCTTAAAACGAGATACTGCATCTCATATCTATGTTTTATGATAAGATATAATATTCATAGCGAAGTGTTATGCATTCCTCGACTACGATTCAAATGAATGTAAGTGCGACACTTCCTTGCAAGGAAATAGCGTTTGCAGATGTCTACGTATCGTAGCAATAGATTTCTAATGCTTCTTAAAACGCGATATCGCAACTCATTTCTATGTTTCATGGTAAGATGTAATATGATTTGCGAAGTGTTATGTATTCCTCGTCTACACTTCAAATGAGTGTAAATGCGACACTTCCTTGCTAGGAAATAGCGTCTGCAGATGTCTAGGTATCGTAGAAATAGAGTTCTAATGCTTCTTAAAACGCGATATCGCATCTCATTTCTATGTTTCATGGTAAGATATAATATGATTTGCGAAGTGTTATGTATTCCTTGTCTCAACTTCAAATGAATGTAAATGCGACACTTCCTTGCAAGGAAATAGCGTTTGCAGATGTCTACGTATCGAAGCAATAGAGTTCAAATGCTTCTTAAAACGAGATATTGCATCTCATATCTATGTTTCATGATAGGATATAATATTCATTGCGAATTGTTATGCATTCCTCGTCTACGATTCAAATGAAAGTAAATGCGACACTTCCTTGCAAGGAAATAGCGTTTGCAGATGTCTACGTATCGTAGCAATAGAGTTCTTATAATTCTTAAAACGCGATTACGCATCTCATTTCTATGTTTCATGGTAAGATATAATATGATTTGCGAAGTATCATGTATTCCTCGTCTACACTTCAAATGAATGTAAATGCGACACTTCCTTGTAAGGAAATTGCGTTTGCAGATGTCTACGTATCGAAGCAATACAGTTCAAATGCTTCTTAAAACGAGATACAGCATCTCATATCTATGTTTCATGATAAGATATAATATTCATTGCGAAGTGTTATGCATTCCACGTCTACGATTCAAATGAAAGTAAATGCGACACTTCCTTGCAAGGAAATAGCGTTTGCAGATGTCTACGTATCGAAGCAATAGTGTTCAAATGCTTCTTAAAACGAGATATTGCACCTCATATCTATGTTTCATGATAAGATATAATATTCAATGCGTAGTGTTATGCTTTTCCTCGTCTACGGTTCAAATGAATGTAAATGCGACACTTCCTTGCAAGGAAATAGCGTTTGCAAATGTCTACGTATCGTAGCAATGGATTTCTAATGCTTCTTAAAACGCGATATCGCATCTCATTCTATGTTTCATGGTAAGATGTAATATGATTTGCGAAGTGTTATGTATTCCTCGTCTACATTTCAAATGAATGTAAATGCGACACTTCCTCGCTAGGAAATAGTGTATGCAGATGTCTACGTATCGTAGCAATAGATTTCTAATGCTTTTTAAAACGTGATATCGCATCTCATTTCTATGTTTCAATGTAAGATATAATATTATTTGCGAAGTGTCATGTGTTCCTCGTCTACACTTCAAATGAATGTAAATGCGACACTTCCTTGCTAGGAAATAGCGTCTGCAGATGTCTACGTATCGAAGCAATAGAGTTTAAATGCTTCTTAAAACGAGATACTGCATCTCATATCTATGTTTTATGATAAGATATAATATTCATAGCGAAGTGTTATGCATTCCTCGACTACGATTCAAATGAATGTAAGTGCGACACTTCCTTGCAAGGAAATAGCGTTTGCAGATGTCTACGTATCGTAGCAATAGATTTCTAATGCTTCTTAAAACGCGATATCGCAACTCATTTCTATGTTTCATGGTAAGATGTAATATGATTTGCGAAGTGTTATGTATTCCTCGTCTACACTTCAAATGAATGTAAATGCGACACTTCCTTGCTAGGAAATAGCGTCTGCAGATGTCTAGGTATCGTAGAAATAGAGTTCTAATGCTTCTTAAAACGCGATATCGCATCTCATTTCTATGTTTCATGGTAAGATATAATATGATTTGCGACGTGTTATGTATTCCTTGTCTCAACTTCAAATGAATGTAAATGCGACACTTCCTTGCAAGGAAATAGCGTTTGCAGATGTCTACGTATCGAAGCAATAGAGTTCAAATGCTTCTTAAAACGAGATATTGCATCTCATATCTATGTTTCATGATAGGATATAATATTCATTGCGAATTGTTATGCATTCCTCGTCTACGATTCAAATGAAAGTAAATGCGACACTTCCTTGCAAGGAAATAGCGTTTGCAGATGTCTACGTATCGTAGCAATAGAGTTCTTATAATTCTTAAAACGCGATTACGCATCTCATTTCTATGTTTCATGGTAAGATATAATATGATTTGCGAAGTATCATGTATTCCTCGTCTACACTTCAAATGAATGTAAATGCGACACTTCCTTGCTAGGATATAGCGTCTGCAGATGTCTAGGTATCGTAGCAATAGATTTCTAATGCTTCTTAAAACGCGATATCGCATCTCATTTCTATGTTTCATGGTAAGATATAATATTCATTGCGAAATGTTATGCATTCCTCGTCTACGATTCAAATGAAAGTAAATGCGATACTTCCTTGCAAGGAAATAGCATTTGCAGAAGTCTACCTATCGTAGCAATAGTGTTCTAATGCTTCTTAAAACGCGATATCGCATCTCATTTCTATGTATCATGGTAAGATATAATATTCATTGCGAAGTGTTATGCATTCCTCGTCTACGATTCAAATGAAAGTAAATGCGATACTTCCTTGCAAGGAAATAGCATTTGCAGATGTCTACCTATCGTAGCAATAGTGTTCTAATGCTTCTTAAAACGCGATATCGCATCTCATTTCTATGTATCATGGTAAGATATAATATTCATTGCGAAGTGTTATGCATTCCTCGTCTACGATTCAAATGAAAGTAAATGCGATACTTCCTTGCAAGGAAATAGCATTTGCAGATGTCTACCTATCGTAGCAATAGTGTTCTAATGCTTCTTAAAACGAGATATTGCATCTCATATCTATGTTTCATGATAAGATATAGTATTCATTGCGAAGTGTTATGCATTCCTCGTCTACGATTCAAATGAATGTAAATGCGACACTTCCTTGCAAGGAAATTGCGATTGCAGATGTCTACCTATCGTAGTAATAGAGTTCTAATGCTTCTTAAAACGCGATATCGCATCTCATTTCTATGTTTCATGGTAAGATATAACATGATTTGCGAAGTGTCATGTATTCCTCGTCTACACTTCAAATGAATGTGAATGCGATACTTCCTCGCTAGGAAATAGCGTTTGCAGATGTCTACCTATCGTAGCAATAGAGTTCTAATGCTTCTTAAAACGCGATATCGCATCTCATTTCTATGATTCATGGTAAGATATAATATGATTTGCGAAGTGTTATGTATTCCTCGTCTACACTTCAAATGAATGTAAATGCGACACTTCCTTACAAGGAAATAGCGTTTGCAGATGTCTACGTATCGAAGCAATAGGGTTCTAATGCTTCTTAAAACGCGATATCGCATCTCATTTCTATGTTTCATGGTAAGATATAATATGATTTGCGAAGTGTTATGTATTCCTCGTCTACACTTCAAATGAATGTGAATGCGACACTTCCTCGCTAGGAAATAGCGTCTGCAGATGTCTAGGTATCGTAGTAATAGAGTTCTAATGCTTCTTAAAACGAGATATTGCATCTCATATCTATGTTTCATGATAAGATATAATATTCATTGCGACGTGTTGTGCATTCCTCGTCTACGATTCCAATGAAAGTAAATGCGACACTTTCTTGCAAGGAAATAGCGTTTGCAGATGTCCACGTATCGTAGCAATAGAGTTCATATGATTCTTAAAACGCGATATCGCATCTCATTTCTATGTTTCATGGTAAGATGTAATATGATTTGCGAAGTGTTATGTATTCCTCGTCTACACTTCAAATTAATGTAAATGCGACACTTCCTTGTAAGGAAATTGCGTTTGCAGATGTCTACGTATCGAAGCAATACAGTTCAAATGCTTCTTAAAACGAGATACAGCATCTCATATCTATGTTTCATGATAAGATATAATATTCATTGCGAAGTGTTATGCATTCCTCGTCTACGATTCAAATGAAAGTAAATGCGACACTTCCTTGCAAGGAAATAGCGTTTGCAGATGTCTACGTATCGAAGCAATAGTGTTCAAATGCTTCTTAAAACGAGATATTGCACCTCATATCTATGTTTCATGATAAGATATAATATTCAATGCGTAGTGTTATGCTTTTCCTCGTCTACGGTTCAAATGAATGTAAATGCGACACTTCCTTGCAAGGAAATAGCGTTTGCAAATGTCTACGTATCGTAGCAATGGATTTCTAATGCTTCTTAAAACGCGATATCGCATCTCATTCTATGTTTCATGGTAAGATGTAATATGATTTGCGAAGTGTTATGTATTCCTCGTCTACATTTCAAATGAATGTAAATGCGACACTTCCTCGCTAGGAAATAGTGTATGCAGATGTCTACGTATCGTAGCAATAGATTTCTAATGCTTTTTAAAACGCGATATCGCATCTCATTTCTATGTTTCAATGTAAGATATAATATTATTTGCGAAGTGTCATGTGTTCCTCGTCTACACTTCAAATGAATGTAAATGCGACACTTCCTTGCTAGGAAATAGCGTCTGCAGATGTCTACGTATCGAAGCAATAGAGTTTAAATGCTTCTTAAAACGAGATACTGCATCTCATATCTATGTTTTATGATAAGATATAATATTCATAGCGAAGTGTTATGCATTCCTCGACTACGATTCAAATGAATGTAAGTGCGACACTTCCTTGCAAGGAAATAGCGTTTGCAGATGTCTACGTATCGTAGCAATAGATTTCTAATGCTTCTTAAAACGCGATATCGCAACTCATTTCTATGTTTCATGGTAAGATGTAATATGATTTGCGAAGTGTTATGTATTCCTCGTCTACACTTCAAATGAATGTAAATGCGACACTTCCTTGCTAGGAAATAGCGTCTGCAGATGTCTAGGTATCGTAGAAATAGAGTTCTAATGCTTCTTAAAACGCGATATCGCATCTCATTTCTATGTTTCATGGTAAGATATAATATGATTTGCGAAGTGTTATGTATTCCTTGTCTCAACTTCAAATGAATGTAAATGCGACACTTCCTTGCAAGGAAATAGCGTTTGCAGATGTCTACGTATCGAAGCAATAGAGTTCAAATGCTTCTTAAAACGAGATATTGCATCTCATATCTATGTTTCATGATAGGATATAATATTCATTGCGAATTGTTATGCATTCCTCGTCTACGATTCAAATGAAAGTAAATGCGACACTTCCTTGCAAGGAAATAGCGTTTGCAGATGTCTACGTATCGTAGCAATAGAGTTCTTATAATTCCTAAAACGCGATTACGCATCTCATTTCTATGTTTCATGGTAAGATATAATATGATTTGCGAAGTATCATGTATTCCTCGTCTACACTTCAAATGAATGTAAATGCGACACTTCCTTGTAAGGAAATTGCGTTTGCAGATGTCTACGTATCGAAGCAATACAGTTCAAATGCTTCTTAAAACGAGATACAGCATCTCATATCTATGTTTCATGATAAGATATAATATTCATTGCGAAGTGTTATGCATTCCTCGTCTACGATTCAAATGAAAGTAAATGCGACACTTCCTTGCAAGGAAATAGCGTTTGCAGATGTCTACGTATCGAAGCAATAGTGTTCAAATGCTTCTTAAAACGAGATATTGCACCTCATATCTATGTTTCATGATAAGATATAATATTCAATGCGTAGTGTTATGCTTTTCCTCGTCTACGGTTCAAATGAATGTAAATGCGACACTTCCTTGCAAGGAAATAGCGTTTGCAAATGTCTACGTATCGTAGCAATGGATTTCTAATGCTTCTTAAAACGCGATATCGCATCTCATTCTATGTTTCATGGTAAGATGTAATATGATTTGCGAAGTGTTATGTATTCCTCGTCTACATTTCAAATGAATGTAAATGCGACACTTCCTCGCTAGGAAATAGTGTATGCAGATGTCTACGTATCGTAGCAATAGATTTCTAATGCTTTTTAAAACGTGATATCGCATCTCATTTCTATGTTTCAATGTAAGATATAATATTATTTGCGAAGTGTCATGTGTTCCTCGTCTACACTTCAAATGAATGTAAATGCGACACTTCCTTGCTAGGAAATAGCGTCTGCAGATGTCTACGTATCGAAGCAATAGAGTTTAAATGCTTCTTAAAACGAGATACTGCATCTCATATCTATGTTTTATGATAAGATATAATATTCATAGCGAAGTGTTATGCATTCCTCGACTACGATTCAAATGAATGTAAGTGCGACACTTCCTTGCAAGGAAATAGCGTTTGCAGATGTCTACGTATCGTAGCAATAGATTTCTAATGCTTCTTAAAACGCGATATCGCAACTCATTTCTATGTTTCATGGTAAGATGTAATATGATTTGCGAAGTGTTATGTATTCCTCGTCTACACTTCAAATGAATGTAAATGCGACACTTCCTTGCTAGGAAATAGCGTCTGCAGATGTCTAGGTATCGTAGAAATAGAGTTCTAATGCTTCTTAAAACGCGATATCGCATCTCATTTCTATGTTTCATGGTAAGATATAATATGATTTGCGACGTGTTATGTATTCCTTGTCTCAACTTCAAATGAATGTAAATGCGACACTTCCTTGCAAGGAAATAGCGTTTGCAGATGTCTACGTATCGAAGCAATAGAGTTCAAATGCTTCTTAAAACGAGATATTGCATCTCATATCTATGTTTCATGATAGGATATAATATTCATTGCGAATTGTTATGCATTCCTCGTCTACGATTCAAATGAAAGTAAATGCGACACTTCCTTGCAAGGAAATAGCGTTTGCAGATGTCTACGTATCGTAGCAATAGAGTTCTTATAATTCTTAAAACGCGATTACGCATCTCATTTCTATGTTTCATGGTAAGATATAATATGATTTGCGAAGTATCATGTATTCCTCGTCTACACTTCAAATGAATGTAAATGCGACACTTCCTTGCTAGGATATAGCGTCTGCAGATGTCTAGGTATCGTAGCAATAGATTTCTAATGCTTCTTAAAACGCGATATCGCATCTCATTTCTATGTTTCATGGTAAGATATAATATTCATTGCGAAATGTTATGCATTCCTCGTCTACGATTCAAATGAAAGTAAATGCGATACTTCCTTGCAAGGAAATAGCATTTGCAGAAGTCTACCTATCGTAGCAATAGTGTTCTAATGCTTCTTAAAACGCGATATCGCATCTCATTTCTATGTATCATGGTAAGATATAATATTCATTGCGAAGTGTTATGCATTCCTCGTCTACGATTCAAATGAAAGTAAATGCGATACTTCCTTGCAAGGAAATAGCATTTGCAGATGTCTACCTATCGTAGCAATAGTGTTCTAATGCTTCTTAAAACGCGATATCGCATCTCATTTCTATGTATCATGGTAAGATATAATATTCATTGCGAAGTGTTATGCATTCCTCGTCTACGATTCAAATGAAAGTAAATGCGATACTTCCTTGCAAGGAAATAGCATTTGCAGATGTCTACCTATCGTAGCAATAGTGTTCTAATGCTTCTTAAAACGAGATATTGCATCTCATATCTATGTTTCATGATAAGATATAGTATTCATTGCGAAGTGTTATGCATTCCTCGTCTACGATTCAAATGAATGTAAATGCGACACTTCCTTGCAAGGAAATAGCGATTGCAGATGTCTACCTATCGTAGTAATAGAGTTCTAATGCTTCTTAAAACGCGATATCGCATCTCATTTCTATGTTTCATGGTAAGATATAACATGATTTGCGAAGTGTCATGTATTCCTCGTCTACACTTCAAATGAATGTGAATGCGATACTTCCTCGCTAGGAAATAGCGTTTGCAGATGTCTACCTATCGTAGCAATAGAGTTCTAATGCTTCTTAAAACGCGATATCGCATCTCATTTCTATGATTCATGGTAAGATATAATATGATTTGCGAAGTGTTATGTATTCCTCGTCTACACTTCAAGTGAATGTAAATGCGATGCTTCCTTGCAAGGAAATAGCGTTTGCAAATGTCTACGTATCGAAGCAATAGAGTTCAAATGCTTCTCAAAACGAGATTCTGCATCTCATATCTATGTTTCATGATAAGATATAATATTCATTGCGAAGTGCTATGCATTCCTCGCCTACGATTCAAATGAATGTAAATGCTACACTTCCTTGCAAGGAAATAGCGTTTGCAGATGTCTACGTATCGTAGCAATAGAGTTCTTATGATTCTTAAAACGCGATATCGCATCTCATTTCTATGTTTCATGGTAAGGTATAATATGATTTGCGAAGTGCTATGTATTCCTCGTCTATACTTCAAATGAATGTGAATGCGACACTTCCTCGCTAGGAAATAGCGTCTGCAGATGTCTACGTATCGTAGCAATAGCTTTCTAATGCTTCTTAAAACGCGATATCGCATCTCATTTCTATGTTTCATGGTAAGATATAACATGATTTGCGAAGTGTTATGTATACATCGTCTACACTTCAAATGAATGTGAATGCTGATACTTCCTCGCTAGGAAATAGCGTTTGCAGATGTCTACGTATCGTGGCAATAGATTTCTAATGCTTCTTAAAACGGCGAAGTCGCATCTCATTTCTATGTTTCATGGTAAGATATAATATGATTTGCGAAGTGCTATGTATTCCTCGTCTACACCTCAAATGAATGTAAATGCGACACTTCCTCGCTAGGAAATAGCGTCTGCAGATGTATAAGTATCGTAGCAATAGAGTTCCAATGCTTCTTAAAACGAGATATTGCATCTAATATCTATGTTTCATGATAAGATATAATATTCATTGCGAAGTGTTATGCATTCCTCGTCTACGATTCAAATGAAAGTAAATGCGACACTTTCTTGCAAGGAAATAGCGTTTGCAGATGTCTACGTATCGTAGCAATAGCTTTCTAATGCTTCTTAAAACGCGATATCGCATCTCATTTCTATGTTTCATGGTAAGATATAACACGATTTGCGAAGTGTCATGTATTCCACGTCTACACTTCAAATGAATGTGAATGCGATACTTCCTCGCTAGGAAATAGCGTTTGCAGATGTCTACGTATCGTAGCAATAGATTTCTAATGCTTCTTAAAACGGCGATATCGCATCTCATTTCTATGTTTCATGGTAAGATATAATATGATTTGCGAAGTGTTATGTATTCCTCGTCTACACCTCAAATGAATGTAAATGCGACACTTCCTTGCAGGGAAATAGCGTTTGCAGATGTCTACGTATCGAAGCAATAGAGTTCTAATGCTTCCTAAAACGAGATATTGCATCTCATATCTATGTTTCATGATAAGATATAATATTCATTGCGAAGTGTTAAGCATTCCTCGTCTACGATTCAAATGAATGTAAATGCGACGCTTCCTTCCAAGGAAATAGCGTTTGCAGATGTCTACGTATCGTAGCAATAGAGTTCTTATAATTCTTAAAACGCGATTTCGCATCTCATTTCTATGTTTCATGGTAAGATGTAATATGGTTTGCGAAGTGTTATGTATTCCTCGTCTACACTTCAAATGAATGTAAATGCGACACTTCCTCGGTAGGAAATAGCGTTTGCAGATGTCTTGTCACGTCCCGAGGTGCGGTTGCGCTCGCAACGGTGGCACAAAGTCGTAACCGTTCCCGAAAATAACGCGAAGTGCGTCCGGACCGGGTTCGTTGGCGTTTCGGACTCGATAAAACGATAGTTAACACTAAACTTACCTTGCGAAGGCTTGATTCCGCTGTCTGATTTCTCTTTCCAGGTACCTGGAGCGCCTTGGATCCGCAACCGGGATGGCGGCGGCGTACGGCTGGAACGGAGGTACGTCTACGGGAATAAGCGTCCAGGCGGGTTGACTCCGGCTGGCAGGTATCGGCGTTTGGCCCTGACGAATGGCGACTCGTACGGGTCGTGCGGCGAAGGAAACCTCCTTCACAGGAACCAGGACTCGAACGCAGGAAATTGAATATTCTGGTGCATCACCCACGTATTCCCGAGCGAGACGACGAATAAACTCTCTCCTCCCGCGCGCGTCGTGTACGCTTTGTCGGAGGTGCAAGGCTCATCGAGAATACTTGAACTTCGGTCGAGTACGGCGCGGCTAAGCGTTGGTTCGCTCTAGCTTACCGGGATCAACCTGGGCGTAAGATATTCTATGCACGGTAGAAGTAAGGATGGAGCAACTAAGCGCTGGTTCGCTCTAGTCGTCGAGCCTCAAGACTATCGCAGATGAGATATAGAATTAGAATAATCGCGAGCGTACCCGTGGATTAGAATTAAGGAATTGTATTTGAACTCGAATAAAGATACTTTGAATCTGGTAAAAATAAACTATATTCTATGATTTCACTATACTAGATACACTTGACTAAATTCTAAGTTACTGACTAACGATTACAATGAGAATTAGAAATAGTATGAAGTATCGAATGGACTCCGCTATGGGAGTATGGATAGAGACGAATGCATTAGAGCTAATTGCTCGTTGCGAATGAGCCTATTGCTCGGATCGAAAGTGCATCGTTCGGATGCCGGAGGCGAGTTAGGAACTCGTCGGTTCGGAGATGAGATAGGAACTCTTCGGTTCGGAGATGAGATAGGAACTGACTCTCGGATCTCGCGTCCGCGACCTCCTCGGGTCGCGCGGCGCGCGAGTCGCTGGGCCCTCGCGGTGGGGCGGACGGTCGGAGTAGGGCGGCCGCTCGGCCCTCGTGGTAGGGCGGCCGTTCGGAGTGGGGTGCGGTCCGCGTTAAGCGCGAGCCGCGAGCGTCGAGTGTGCGCGCGAGTGCAACGGAACATAACCGTGCATGAATGAAATATATACATATATTCACTTAAATCTAGGTGTGTGTCGGTGTGTATGTACATATATGAGTAGTGTGCTTATCCTAGTCCCATATGTACGAGAAGTACGTATAGGGCTTCGCGATTGCTGGGGATTCGACCCAGCACGTGTCGGAGAGCTCCTCGCCCTCGTAATACGGGGTAAAGTCCTCCCCCTCGTGTGTGGAGATCGCGCGTGGGCGCGGCATGCTGCATCCTTCTTCCCTCTCGTATCTTTGTCTCCTTCTGTAGGGACGGCGAGTCGGCGGGTGGCCCGTGTGCAGGGGCTCCGGATACGGATGCTGGGGATGATGAGGTGGACGCCGGAGGGTGGCAGGCGGTACGCCTGACGTTACAGTCTACGTATCGTAGCAATAGATTTGCAATGCTTCTTAAAACGCGATATCGCATCTCATTTCTATGTTTCATGGTAAGATATAATATGATTTGCGAAGTGTTATGTATTCCTTGTCTACACTTCAAATGAATGTAAATGCGACACTTCCTTGCAAGGAAATAGCGTTTGCAGATGTCTACGTATCGTAGCAATAGAGTTCAAATGCTTCTCAAAACGAGATACTGCATCTCATATCTATGTTTCATGATAAGATATAATATTCATTGCGAAGTGCTATGCATTCCTCGCCTACGATTCAAATGAATGTAAATGCTACACTTCTTTGCAAGGAAATAGCGTTTGGAGATGTCTACGTATCGCAGCAATAGAGTTCTTATGATTCTTAAAAGGCGATATCGCATCTCATTTCTATCTTTCATAGTGAGGTATAATATGATTTGCGAAGTGTTATGTATTCCTCGTCTACACTTCAAATGAATGTGAATGCGACACTTCCTCGCTAGGAAATAGCGTCTGCATATGTCTAGGTATCGTAGCAATAGAGTTCCAATGCTTCTTAAAACGAGATATTGCATCTAATATCTATGTTTCATGATAAGATATAATATTCATTGCGAAGTGTTATGCATTCCTAGTCTACGATTCAAATGAAAGTAAATGCGACACTTCCTTGCAAGGACATAGCGTTTGCAGATGTCTACGTATCGTAGCAATAGAGTTCATATGATTCTTAAAACGCGATATCGCATCTCATTTCTATGTTTCATGGTAAGATATAACATGATTTGCGAAGTGTTATGTATTCCTCGTCTACACTTCAAATGAATGTGAATGCGATACTTCCTCGCTAGGAAATAGCGTTTGCAGATGTCTACGTATCGTAGCAATAGCTTTCTAATGCTCCTTAAAACGCGATATCGCATCTCATTTCTATGTTTCATGGTAAGATATAACATGATTTGCGAAGTGTTACGTATACCTCGTGTACACCTCAAATGAATGTAAATGCGACACTTCCTTGCAAGGAAATAGCGATTGCAGATGTCTACCTATCGTAGCAATAGAGTTCTAATGCTTCTTAAAACGCGATATCGCATCTCATTTCTATGTTTCATGGTAAGATATAATATGATTTGCGAAGTATCATGTATTCCTCGTCTACACTTCAAATGAATGTAAATGCGACACTTCGTTGCAAGGAAATAGCGTTTGCAAATGTCTACCTATCGTAGCAATAGTTTTCTAATGCTTCTTAAAACGCGATATGGCATCCCATTACTATGTTTCATGGTAAGATATAATATGATTTGCGAAGTATCATGTATTCCTCGTCTACACTTCAAATGAATGTAAATGCGACACTTCCTTGCAAGGAAATAGCGTTTGCAGATGTCTACGTATCGAAGCAACAGAGTTCAAATGCTTCTTAAAACGAGATATTGCATCTCATATCTATGTTTCATGATAAGATATAGTATTCATTGCGAAGTGTTATGCATTCCTCGTCTACGATTCAAATGAATGTAAATGCGACACTTCCTTGCAAGGAAAGAGCGTTTGCAGATGTCTACGTATCGAAGCAATAGAGTTCAAATGCTTCTTAAAACGCGATATCGCATCTCATTTCTATGTTTCATGGTAAGATATAATATGATTTGCGAAGTATCATGTATTCCTCGTCTACACTTCAAATGAATGTAAATGCGACACTTCCTTGCAAGGAAATAGCGATTGCAGATGTCTACCTATCGTAGCAATAGAGTTCTAATGCTTCTTAGAACGCGATATCGCATCTCATTTCTATGTTTCATGGTAAGATATAATATGATTTGCGAAGTATCATGTATTCCTCGTCTACACTTCAAATGAATGTAAATGCGACACTTCCTTGCAAGGAAATAGCGTTTGCAGATGTCTACGTATCGAAGCAACAGAGTTCAAATGCTTCTTAAAACGCGATATCGCATCTCATTTCTATGATTCATGGTAAGATATAATATGTTTTGCGAAGTGTTATGTTTTCCTCGTCTACACCTCAAATGAATGTAAATGCGACACTTCCTTGCAAGGAAATAGCGATTGCAGATGTCTACCTATCGTAGCAATAGAGTTCTAATGCTTCTTAAAACGCGATATCGCATCTCATTTCTATGTTTCATGGTAAGATATAATATGATTTGCGAAGTGTTATGTATTCCTCGTCTACACTTCAAATGAACGTAAATGCGACACTACCTTAGAAGGAAATAGCGTTTGCAGATGTCTACGTATCGAAGCAATATGGTTCTAATGCTTCTTAAAACGCGATATCGCATCTCATTTCTATGTTTCATGGTAAGATATAATATGATTCGCGAAGTGCTATGTATACCTCGTCTACACATCAAATGAATGTGAATGCGACACTTCCCTGCAAGGAAATAGCGTCTGCAGATGTCTACGTATCGTAGCAATGGATTTCTGATGCTTCTTAGAACGCGATATCGCATCTCATTTCTATGTTTCATGGGAAGATATAATATGATTTGCGAAGTGTCATGTTTTCCTCGTCTACACTTCAAATGAATGTAAATGCGACACTTCCTTGCAAGGAAACAGCGTTTGCAGATGTCTACTTATCGTAGCAATAGAGTTCTAATGCTTCTTAAAACGCGATATCACATCTCATTTCTATGTTTCATGATAAGATATAGTATTCATTGCGAAGTGTTATGCATTCCTCGTCTACGATTCAAATGAAAGTAAATGCAACACTTCCTTGCAAGGAAATAGCGTTTGCAGATGTGTACGTATCGTAGCAGTAGATTTCTAATGCTTCTTAAAACGCGATATCGCATCTCATTTCTATGTTTCATGGTAAGATATAATATGATTTGAGAAGTGTTATGTATTCCTCGTCTACACTTCAAATGAATGTAAATGCGACACTTCCTTGCAAGGAAACAGCCTTTGCAGATGTCTACGTATCGAAGAAATTGAGTTCAAATGCTTCTTAAAACGCGATATCGCATCTCATTTCTATGTTTCATGGTAAGATATAATATGATTTGCGAAGTATCATGTATTCATCGTCTACACTTCAAATGAATGTAAATGCGACACTTCCTTGCAAGGAAATAGCGTTTGCAGATGTCTACGTATCGAAGCAATAATGTTGAAATGCTTCTTAAAACGAGATATTGCATCTCATATCTATGTTTCATGATAAGATATAATATTCATTGCGAAGTGTTATGCATTCCTCGTCTACGATTCAAATGAATGTAAATGCGACACTTGCTTGCAAGGAAATAGCGTTTGCACATGTCTACGTATCGTAACAATAGAGTTCTTATGATTCTTGAAACGCGATATCGCATCTCATTTCTATGTTTCATGGTAAGATATAATATGATTTGCGAAGTGTTATGTATTCCTCGTCTACACTTCAAATGAATGTAAATGCGACACTTCCTTACAAGGAAATAGCGTTTGCAGATGTCTACGTATCGAAGCAATAGAGTTCTAATGCTTCTTAAAACGCGATATCGCATCTCATTTCTATGTTTCATGGTAAGATATAATATGATTTGCGAAGTGCTATGTATTCCTCGTCTACACATCAAATGAAAGTAAATGCGACACTTCCTTGCAAGGAAATAGTGTTTGCACATGTCTACGTATCGTAACAATAGAGTTCTTATGATTCTTGAAACGCGATATCGCATCTCATTTCTATGTTTCATGGTAAGATATAATATGATTTGCGAAGTGTCATGTATTCCTCGTCTACACTTCAAATGAATGTGAATGCGATACTTCCTCGCTAGGAAATAGCGTTTGCAGATGTCTACGTATCGTAGCAATAGCTTTCTAATGCTTCTTAAAACGCGATATCGCATCTCATTTCTATGTTTCATGGTAAGATATAAGATGATTTGCTAAGTGTCATGTATTCCTCGTCTACACTTGAAATGAATGTAAATGCGACACTTCCTTGTTAGGAAATAGCGTCTGCAGATGTCTGGGTATCGTAGCAATAGAGTTCTAGTGCTTCTTAAAACGCGATATCGCATCTCATTTCTACGTTTCATGGTAAGATGTATTATGATTTGTGAAGTGTTATGCATTCCTCGTCTACGATTCAAATGAATGTAAATGCGACACTTCCTTGCAAGGAAATAGCGTTTGCAGATGTCTACGTATCGTAGCAATAGAGTTCTTATGATTCTTAAAAACGGTATCGCATCTCATTTCTATGTTTCATGGTAAGGTATAATATGATTTGCGAAGTGTTATGTATTCCTCGTCTACACTTCAAATGAATGTGAATGCGACACTTCCTCGCTAGGAAATAGCGTCTGCAGATGTCTAGGTATCGTAGCAATAGAGTTCCAATGCTTCTTAAAACGAGATATTGCATCTAATATCTATGTTTCATGATAAGATATAATATTCATTGCGAAGTGTTATGCATTCCTCGTCTACGATTCAAATGAAAGTAAATGCGACACTTCCTTGCAAGGAAATAGCGTTTGCAGATGTCTACGTATCGTAGCAATAGAGTTCATATGATTCTTAAAACGCGATATCGCATCTCATTTCTATGTTTCATGGTAAGATATAACATGATTTGCGAAGTGTTATGTATTCCTCGTCTACACTTCAAATGAATGTAAATGCTACACTTCCTTGCAAGGAAATAGCGTTTGCAGATGTCTACGTATCGTAGCAATAGAGTTCTTATGATTCTTAAAAACGGTATCGCATCTCATTTCTATGTTTCATGGTAAGGTATAATATGATTTGCGAAGTGTTATGTATTCCTCGTCTACACTTCAAATGAATGTGAATGCGACACTTCCTCGCTAGGAAATAGCGTCTGCAGATGTCTAGGTATCGTAGCAATAGAGTTCCAATGCTTCTTAAAACGAGATATTGCATCTAATATCTATGTTTCATGATAAGATATAATATTCATTGCGAAGTGTTATGCATTCCTCGTCTACGATTCAAATGAAAGTAAATGCGACACTTCCTTGCAAGGAAATAGCGTTTGCAGATGTCTACGTATCGTAGCAATAGAGTTCATATGATTCTTAAAACGCGATATCGCATCTCATTTCTATGTTTCATGGTAAGATATAACATGATTTGCGAAGTGTTATGTATTCCTCGTCTACACTTCAAATGAATGTAAATGCGACACTTCCTTACAAGGAAATAGCGTTTGCAGATGTCTACGTATCGAAGCAATAGAGTTCTAATGCTTCTTAAAACGCGATATCGCATCTCATTTCTATGTTTCATGGTAAGATATAATAAGATTTGCGAAGTGTCATGTATTCCTCGTCTACACTTCAAATGACTGTGAATGCGACACTTGCTCGCTAGGAAATAGCGTTTGCAGATGTCTAGGTATCGTAGCAATAGAGTTCTAATGCTTCTTAAAACGCGATATCGCATCTCATTTCTATGTTTCATGGTAAGATATAACATGATTTGCGAAGTGTTATGTATTCCTCGTCTACACTTCAAATGAATGTGAATGCGATACTTCCTCGCTAGGAAATAGCGTTTGCAGATGTCTACGTATCGTAGCAATAGCTTTCTAATGCTTCCTAAGACGCGATATCGCATCTCATTTCTATGTTTCATGGTAAGATATAACACGATTTGCGAAGTGTCATGTATTCCTCGTCTACACTTCAAATGAATGTGAATGCGATACTTCCTCGCTAGGAAATAGCGTTTGCAGATGTCTACGTATAGTAGCAATAGCTTTCTAATGCTTCTTAAAACGCGATATCGCATCTCATTTCTATGTTTCATGGTAAGATATAATATGATTTGCGAAGTGTTTTGTATTCCTCGTCTATACTTCAAATGAATGTAAATGCGACACTTCCTTGCAAGGAAACAGCGTTTGCAGATGTCTACTTATCGTAGCAATAGAGTTCTAATGCTTCTTAAAACGCGATATCACATCTCATTTCTATGTTTCATGATAAGATATAGTATTCATTTCGAAGTGTTATGCATTCCTCGTCTACGATTCAAATGAATGTAAATGCGACACTTCCTTGCAAGGAAATAGCTTCTGCAGATGTCTACGTATCGTAGCAATGGGTTTCTGATGCTTCTTAGAACGCGATATCGCATCTCATTTCTATGTTTCATGGTAAGATATAATATCATTTGCGAAGTGTCATGTATTCCTCGTCTACACTTCAAATGAATGTAAATGCGACACTTCCTTGCAGGGAAATAGCGTTTGCAAATGTCTACGTATCGAAGCAATAGAGTTCAAATGCTTCTTAAAACGAGATATTGCATCTCATATCTATGTTTCATCATAAGATATAATATACATTGCGAAGTGTTATGCATTCCTCGTCTACGATTCAAATGAAAGTAAATGCAACACTTCCTTGCAAGGAAATAGCGTTTGCAGATGTGTACGTATCGTAGCAGTAGATTTCTAATGCTTCTTAAAACGCGATATCGCATCTCATTTCTATGTTTCATGATAAGATATAGTATTCATTTCGAAGTGTTATTAATTCCTCGTCTACACTTCAAATGAATGTAAATACGACACTTCCTTGCAAGGAAATAGCGTTTGCAAGTATCTGCCTATCGTAGCAATAGTATTCTAATGCTTCTTAAAACGCGATATCGCATCTCACTTCTATGTTTCATGGTAAGTTATAATATGATTCGCGAAGTGTTATGTATTCCTCGTCTACACTTCAAATGAATGTAAATGCGACACTTCCTTGCAAGGAAATAGCGTTTGCAGATGTCTACGTATCGAAGCAATAGAGTTCAAATGCTTCTTAAAACGAGATATTGCATCTCATACCTATGTTTCGTGATAAGATATAATATTCATTGCGAAGTGTTATGCATTTCTCGTCTACGATTCAGATGAATGTAAATGCGACACTTCCTTAGAAGGAAATAGCGTTTGCAGATGTCTACGTATCGAAGCAATATGGTTCTAATGCTTCTTAAAACGCGATATCGCATCTCATTTCTATGTTTCATGGTAAGATATAATATGATTTGCGAAGTGCTATGTATTCCTCGTCTACACATCAAATGAATGTGAATGCGACACTTCCCTGCAAGGAAATAGCGTCTGCAGATGTCTACGTATCGTAGCAATGGATTTCTGATGCTTCTTAGAACGCGATATCGCATCTCATTTCTATGTTTCATGGGAAGATATAATATGATTTGCGAAGTGTCACGTTTTCCTCGTCTACACTTCAAATGAATGTAAATGCGACACTTCCTTGCAAGGAAACAGCGTTTGCAGATGTCTACTTATCGTAGCAATAGAGTTCTAATGCTTCTTAAAACGCGATATCGCATCTCATTTCTATGTTTCATGGTAAGATATAATATGATTTGCGAAGTGTTATGTATTCCTCGTCTACACTTCAAATGAATGTAAATGCGACACTTCCTTGCTGGGAAATAGCGTCTGCAGATGTCTAGGTATCGTAGCAATAGAGTTCCAATGCTTCTTAAAACGAGATACTGCATCTCATATCTATGCTTCATGATAAGATATAATATTCATTGCGAAGTGCTATGCATTCCTCGCCTACGATTCAAATGATTGTGAATGAGATACTTCCTCGCTAGGAAATAGCGTTTGCAGATGTCTACGTATCGTAGCAATAGAGTTCTTATGATTCTTAAAAAGCGATATCGCATCTCATTTCTATGTATCATGGTAAGGTATAATATGATTTGCGAAGTGTCATGTATTCCTCGTCTACACTTCAAATGAATGTAAATGCGACACTTCCTTGCAAGGAAATAGCGATTGCAGATGTCTACCTATCGTAGCAATAGAGTTCTAATGCTTCTTAAAACGCGATATCGCATCTCATTTCTATGTTTCATGGTAAGATATAATATGATTTGAGAAGTGTTATGTATTCCTCGTCTACACTTCAAATGAATGTAAATGCGACACTTCCTTGCAAGGAAACAGCCTTTGCAGATGTCTACGTATCGAAGAAATTTGAGTTCAAATGCTTCTTAAAACGCGATATCGCATCTCATTTCTATGTTTCATGGTAAGATATAATATGATTTGCGAAGTATCATGTATTCATCGTCTACACTTCAAATGAATGTAAATGCGACACTTCCTTGCAAGGAAATAGCGTTTGCAGATGTCTACGTATCGAAGCAATAATGTTGAAATGCTTCTTAAAACGAGATATTGC